>NW_028327616.1:0-114371 GCF_031878675.1 Megascapheus bottae | reverse complement strand
AAGAAGACAGACAAACTATTAAAATACATTATAGCTACAACATAATAGACTTTTCAAAGGAATATATAAACTGGGCATGGTGGTTCACACCTTTAATCTTACTTACTCAGGAGGCTGAGATCTGAGGATCAAGGTTCAAAGCCAAGCCGGGAACAAAAGGACCTGAGAATCTTATCCCCAGTTAACCTCTAGAGAATGGAAAGTGGGGCTTGGCTCAAGGGTCAGTCAGTAGCCTTGAGCTGAAGAGCTAAGGGACAACACCCAAGCTGAGTTCAAACCCCATGACTCACCAAAAAAAAATCAAAGGAATATATTAGGTTTCTTATATTTGTGAGATGCACAGATTCAACTAACTGTAAAACCAAAATGCCTGAAAAACTACGGTGCCTGTATTCAACATGCAGCCTTTGGGAAAAAAAAGAAACAAAAAACAAAAAACTGTCATTATCCTATGAACAAAGTAGTATAGAAAATACATAGGATTTAAAGTGTAATAGGCATGATAGATGATTTACAGTGTAGGGAAGGATGTGTGAACATTATATGGAAGCCACATAAGAAATGAATATCAGATGAGACAATCAGATAATAAATAGCCCAAGGGCCATTAAAATGAAATTGTATTAATACTGTATTATATAAGGTACCATCTGATTTAAACAAAAGCAAAAAACAAAATTCAATAAGCTATCCAAAGAGACATACATTGAATACAGAGAAACAAAAATAAGTAAATACGAAAATACCACATGCAAAGATCACTAATAAGCTGGTTGACAGTAGCTCAGGCCTGTAATCCAAGCTACTCAGGAGACTGAGAACTGAGGATTGTGGATCAAAGACAACTTGGGCATGGAGCATGAAAGTCCATGGATGCTCACCTCCAATTAACTGCCAGAAAACTGAAAGTGGTGCCTTGGCACAAGTGATAGAGTGATAGTCTTAAGCTGAAGAACTCAGGAACAGCGCCCATGCCCAGCGAACAAAAAAAAATAAAAATCACTAATGAGGGCCAGGAGCATGGTCTAGTGGTAGAGTGCTTGCCTAGCAAGAATGAAGCCCAAGGTTCAATTTGCTAGAAACACATACACAGATAAAGCTCAAAGTGGGGCTTACCTCAAGTGGTAGAGCAATAGCCTTAAGCAAAAAATATCTAAGAACAGTGCCCGCGCCCTGAGTTCAAGCCCCAGGACTGACAAAAAAAAGAAAATTACTATTGGAAAACACAAACAGTGATAGTATGAAAAGAAATAAATATTAAACATCAGCACAAATCGTTTCACCACAGATACACAACACTTGATTAGAGACAAATCATACATCTGGATAATAAAAGTTGAATGCTGAAAAGGAGGTCTCCAACGATGTTTAATAGGCCATGAAATTATAATTTTTTAAATCTACCATTACTCTGGAAAATTAATATTCCTCTTCCTGATAGAAGAACCAGACAAAAAAGTCAGCAGGAAGGCCGGGAGTTTGGCCTAGTGGTACAGTGCTTGCCTAGCATGTATGAAGACCTGGGTTTGATTCCTCAGTACCACATGTTGGGGCCTGATCACCATCTCTGAGACCTGTTCATCATTCCTGCTCAGGGACCATTAATGGGCTTTGGCCAGGCATTTCTCACGTTCTTTGCATACCTCTCTTAAGGCATCTCTGTGTACATGATTCCACTGAGTCCCCCCCCACCCCCCCGGAGCGCAGGTCGCCAGTGCTTTCCTGCACTTGTCCCACCCAGTACCTAAAAGTTTGCTCCAGACTCTTAGTGATAGCATTGTGGCCCTCTTCCTATTGGTAGTTTCCCAGTTGCCACCTTCCCTTTCCCCAACTGTGTATAATTAAGTGCCTGTTGCAATAAAAGTGAGATCTGATGCACTTTCATGGCTGACACAGCTCCTGGCTCAGTGTGGTTTCTTCCCCGGTAATTGGTGGAGGGCTGTGTCATCAATACTTACTACCTCGCTCGGTTCCGAGAGACTTCAGGCTGGCCCTGGGTGTCCCTCCCCATACCCTTGTTGCTCCAGAGTAGCAATACCACATACATAGAAAAAAGCAGCAAGTGGTGCTGTGGCTCAAGTAGTAGAGCTCTAGCCTTGGGAAAGCCCAAAGACAGTCCCTGAGTTTAAGGCCCAGGACAGGCCAAAAAAGAAAAAAAGAAAAAAAAGCAGTCAGCAGAAACACACGCCTAAATGCTATTTATAAAGCACTGTCAAGTTACAATTACCAAAGCAGACATTCTGGAAGTAAATCTCAAAATAAACTTTCTAGAAATCAATATGAGAAATAAAAAGCTACAAGTTATAAATACATTAAAGTCAAATAATACATTTCTGTGAGTGAAATAAACACAGGGAAACTTGAAAGATCTGGAAGAAATGTACACTATCATGGTGACTTAGAGAATGTTAAAGATAGTCTCTTTCTTCACCTTTGAAATAAAAACAAACCATTTTTATTTGTACGGTGTATTCACCTGTTATCTTCTGGGTTGTGGGGGGAAGCCAGAGAACTGAAGGGAAGTAGGGTGAAAAAGTACAGCTGGACAGTACTCAGACCTAGTTCAAGCCACAGGTCTGGTAAAAAAAAAGGGGGGGGGGTAGCTGCGGAAGGTGGGGATGATGGCTCACTTTTATAATCCTAGCTACTCAGGAGGCTGAGATCTGAGGATCAAGGTTCAAAGACACCTTGGTACAAAAAGACCTGAAAGCCTTATCTCCAATTTAACTTTAGAAAATGGGAAGTGGGACTTGGCTCCAGAGTACGGTGGTAGCCTTGAGCTGAAGAACTCAGGGACAGTGCCCAAGCTGAGTTCAAGCTCCATGACCCACACACACACACACACACAAAAAGAATATGGAAAAATCTGGATTCTGTGAACTTGATCAGGGATATAAATCGTGTACATGTCTCTTTTCCTGTTGAAATAACTAATTGTTTGGAAATATTTTTGAAGTTTTTACCTAGAAATGTACACTATAAATGGAATTATTAACAAACACATATGGACAAAAGATACATATAATTGTAATATGTGTATGCTGCTTTTAGTTTTTGTATCTTTTCACTGACGATGGTTCAAATGAGTCACATATTCCTGAATCTTTTCTTCCAGTTGATAAATGCCACACGTGTTAGCTTATACTAAAGTTCTTGAGAAATCAAAAGCAATTACTAAGCAAATGTCTGTAAGATTTTCCATCAGTGATATTTCAAATATAAAAACCCTACTCACTGTATTATTTAGTATCAATACCAGCTTCTAACTTACACTGGCAGTGGATGAGAATCTTCAAATGTACTGAACAGAAAAAAGAAAACTACAGTACCACATCAAATGAGGTTGGACCACTTGAAAGCAATACAATCAGGAAAAATCAAATTATTTGGTGTGCATCAATGGGTATACACAGAAATTTCTTATAGGGGGACCAAGAGTTTGGCCTAGTGGTAGTGTGCTTGCTTAGAATGCACAAAATCCTGGGCTCGACTCCTTGGTACCACAATCATAGAAAAAGCCAAAAGTGGTGCTGTGGCTCAAATTGTAGAGCTCTAGCCTTAAGAAAATCCAAAAACACTGCTGAGGCCCTGAGTTCAAGCCCAGGACTGGCAAAACAAACAAACAAACAAACAAACAAATAAATTTCTTGTAGGGAGCCCTGAATTTGAGCTGAAGGTAAAAAATTCTGAGAGGTTGGAACTCCACCCGGAGAACACTCCGAGAGCTGGCCAAGGAAGGGTTAAAACAGACAACTCAGGAGAGGGTTAAGAGACCCTTCCCAAAACTCTTCCCCTTCTTGAGTGCTACGAAGGCTGGGAAATGAACTTTGGATGCTGTTGATATTTTTTTTTGCCAGTTCTTGGTGTTGAACTCAATGCCTGAGCACTGTTCTTGGGTATTCTTCAAGGCAGGCACTCTACCACATGAGTCAGAGAACCACTTCTGCCTTTTTCTTTTTCTGTTTCTTTTTTTGTGGGTCCTGGGGATTTAAATCTGGGCCTGGGCGATGTCCCTGAGCTCTTCAACTCAAGGCGACTGCCCTATCCCTTGAGCCACAGAGCCACTTCCCATCTTCTATTGATTGATTGGAGATAAGAGCCTCACAGTCTTTAGTGCCCAGGCTGGCTTTGAACTGTGATCCTCAGATCTCAGCCTCCTGAGTAGCTAGCATTACAAGTGTGAGCCTCTGCACTTGGCAATTCTGACTTTCTCTGTGTACGTGGTCCTGAGGAATTGAACCTGGGTCTTCGTGCGTACTAGGCAAGCACTCTACCACTACGCCACACTCATGACCCTGCTGTTGGCCTTTAAGGTGTGATAAAGTGAAGTTCACATTTGGACTTTCTCCAGGCTCTAGTTTGCAGACTCAAAAGAATAAGTGAACAAGTGTCTCTCCCAAACTCTTTTTTGGCTCTGATTGTAGGATTAATATAGATGCTTTATTTTTTACATGTATCCACGGTAACCTTCCCTGTGTGAACTCTAGCAAATATACTTGCTTTTGTGTACTCAAGTGCCAGTGAGTCTTGGGAGCCCTGGCCTCCCCTCCCCCATGATCCCATGTCTCTGTTTATATCTTTGTATTTTTCTAATTTTCTTTGGCACTGCAATCTTATAGAATTGTCCAGGGTTACAGTTAACAATTTTCCTACATTGTTGATAAGAAAAGTATCAATTTGCAAGGTGTGATGGCTCACGTCTCTCATCCTAGCTACTCTGGAGGCTGAAATCTGAGGTTCTCGGTTCAAAGGTCGTTGAAAGCTGATTCAAAAGGTTGAAAGCCAGCCCAAGCACTGAAGTCCATGAGACTCTCACCTCCAATTAACCACTTAGAAAACCAGAAGTGGCTCTGTGGCTCAAGGGGTAGGACAGAAGTCTTGAGCTGAAGAACTCATCCTTAGGACAGCATCCAGACCCAGAGTTCAAGACCCACAACCAACAAAAAAAGAAGAAAAATATCATTTCTAAGAGTCACATCAGGAAGGGCAAATTGATCAGAAAAGCAGGAAGGAAAAGTAGCTCCCAGACAGATCATTTCAAGAAAAGAAAAAAAGTGAGAGACATATGGAGATAAGAATGACTGAGTAAAAGAAAAGGGGAAAGAGAAAAACAAATGCAAAAAAAGAAGAGACATGAAGAAAGCTAGTGAGTGGGAAACAGACAATGAAGACAGAAATTAGAGAAAAAATCTTGTGACGACACCTTACAAAGAAAAGAGGGATTTCTAGAAAAACCACAAACTGCATAATCAAATATAGCCTAAATTTCACATAAGACAAAGACCACAAAACAGTCCAAGAAGCACGTCTGAGAGTAAACACTTATAGCTTACTCCATTCCCTAGAACATTAGAAGGTATGTATGACCACACTATTTTAGCAACTCCACTAAGGCTTCATTAAGATAATATACTGCTACTCATGAGGATGTGATTTTTGACCAGTTACTAGCGTACTTTCACTTTCCTTGAGACATCACCTCCTAGGTATCACTGAATCATATAACAAATGTGACTTTTTCTTTCTTTCTTTTTTTTTCCAGTCCTGGGCTTGAGCTCAGAGCTTCAGCATTGTCCTTGGATTTTCTCAAGCATAGAACTCTACCACTTGAGCCTCAGCACGACTTCTGACTTTTTTTTCTATGCATGTGGTACAGAGGAATCAAAACTCGGTCTTCGTGCTTGCTAGGCAAGCACTCTACCACTTGGCCAAACTCCCAGCCATGACTTTTTCTTACAGCAAGAAAAATTTTAAAAAAATGAAGAAATTGAAGCAAATCTGCACTCAACTTAGAATATGTAGATTTTAAAGTTTGCCAAACTATCTTTATGTGACTTATGCACATGTCCCTGAAGCTGAATATTTGCTCATGTCCCTAAAGCTTAATGTTTTTCTGTTTTTAAATCTTGAACACCCTTGGATTAATAAAATGAAATGTAAAACAAAGTGCGAAAAAGCAACTCACCAGAGATCCTTTCATTCTTTCTTGCTGTTGAGAATGAACACAATATTGTGGAAGCGTGGCTGGAAGAGAAGGTAAATGAGGTTGTCAGGAAAGAACCTGTGTGATTTTGCCCCAGATTTTCCTGCTCAAAACATTATATAAGTTAGGTGTGGTGGCTCACGCTTGTAATCCTAACTACTCAGGAAGCTGAGATCTGAAGATCAAGGTTCAAAGCCACCCAGGACAGAAAAGAACCTGAGATTTAGCCTCAAGAAATTAGGAAGTGGGGCTTGGCTCAAGGGTAGTTGTCTTGAGCTGAAGATCTCAGGGAGAGTGCCAAGGCCAAGTTCAAGCCCCAGGACCCCCCCCGCCCCACCATGCACACAAGAAAATGATAGATAAATAAATAAATAAACCAACTAACATGACGCAAAGGTTAGAAAAGCAAAACCTTTTTCCTCTCTCTCTCTCTCTCTCTCTCTCTCTCTCTCTCTCTCTCTCTCTCTCTCTCTGTCTCTCTCTGTCTCTCTCTGTCTCTCTCTCTCTCTCTCTTTATCCTTCATGGGGCTTTAACTCTGACCCAAGGCATTGTCCCTGAGGTCTTCAGCTCAAAGCTACTTACCCTATCCCTGGAGCCACAGAAGCATTTCCTCTTTCCTAGGAGTTAAGAGTCTCACAGTCTTTAGTGCCTGGCCTGGCTTTGAGCTGAACTCCACAGATCTCAGCCTCCTGAGTAGGTAGGATTACAGGTGTGAGCCACCATGCTGGGTAAGCATTCTTTTCTTCTTTTTGCCAGTCTTGGTCTTGATCTCAGAGTCTAAGCATTGTCCTTGGGCTTTTCTCAAGGCTAACGCTCTACCACCTGGGCCATAGCACCATTTCTGGCTTTTCTATGTATGTGGTACCAAGGAATCAAACCCAGATCTTCATGTATGCTGGACAAGCACTCTACCACTAGGACAAACTTCTGGCCCTGCATAAAGCTTTCTTATGGGAGTAGAATCTTTTATGTTTCAAATAAAGCCTTAAACTCTTCACCTATGCCCAACCCACACTCCATTAATTAGTAGGCATTATAAAATCAATTCATTTCTAGGTTAAACATGTAAAGAACCCTGGACATCCTCCTGGAGATATAGCACCTAATAAACGTACATCATAAAATACCCCAAACAACTATCCTCAACTTTTTGGTCAATCATAGGACTTGACCTCCGGGCCTGGGTGCTGTCCCTCAGTTCATCATCTGAAGGCTACCACCCTACCCATGAGCCAGAGCGCTGTCCTTGAGTTCTTCAGCTCAAGGATACCACCCTACCCTTGAGACAAGCCTAATTTTCCATTTTCTAGATGCTAATTGGAGATAAGAGTCTCAAGGTCCTTTTGTACCCAGGCTGGCTTTGAACCAAGATCCTCAGATTTCTCAGCCTCCTCATAAGATATTTTAAAGGAGTGTTTATGCTTCACTGACATCAACTGGAAATAGAATTTCCTAAGAAAAATAATACTTCTTTGGGCAGATTGTGACAGAACAGTAACAGTAGCTAAAACTTCAGGATAGGTAACATCTACAAATCATACAACGTTGAACAAGATACATTACCACACCAAAAACCTTGTATAATTTTCATTAGAAAGCCAAAGATCCCACCCCAACACTTTTTCAACAGTCAGAATGAGCCAACACGCTAAAGCTAGCATCAGCAACTCCATAGATGGGTCATTTGGGATAAGTCTGAGAGATCATGTACTAGAAATGAGAGTGGGAAGAAGCTGAATAATTTGAGAGACTAGAATAAGTGGTTAGTACCTAGAAAGATACTCTGGTTGGACAGTTATCCCTGTACTCCAAACCATGACCTCATGTCCTTGCTAATATTTAGGCTGTGGCTTATTCCTCAGGCCAGCTCATTTAATTTCCTAAAAGTTGTTCTAAACCTTTGAACATCACCAAGTGATTGAGAGTGTTGGAGGAGAGTACAACGTGAAACTTGTGCTCTGGGAAGCAGAACCAATTATTGCTGAAGGCAAGGAAAGCTAAAAACATCTTCCTCTTCCTGTGCTTTTCTGCCTATGTTGTGTAGGGCTTGGCAGAGTTGGTGAAATCTATCCTTTTAGGAGGGAGACTCCTATTCATAGGGTGACCTACTTCAAACATTGCCAGGCTCCATTTCTAAAAACATAGGACCAGCACACACTACTCTAATATCCCATGTAGAACTTTCTCTAGACACAAGGTTATGTATGAACATGTGTGAACTCAAGCCAGCAGTCCTAAGAAGGATAGCATGGCAGTAGCAAAACAGAAACTCATCTAGGAGAAACAAATCTGCCCCCAAAGAAGTAATTATAATAAAACTCGAGGCAGGCACACAGACTTCAAATTTTGCTACAAGTTTTAAAGTGCTTATCTTACAGCTAGGCAAAGTGATTAAGAAGGTTACATGGGTTAACAGCAGAATCACTCAGTCATGGAGTATAAATGCAAGCTCCTGTTCTCCTAGTCTGGAGAACCACCCGACATGTTCTAAGAGATTCAGGAGCCGTTACTGCCATCTGGAGGCACGTAGGCTAAGGCTAAAAGCAACACAAACATGAATCCCACACAAATCCTCGACCTCAGACTGGAGGAACACATGGAAGATAAATGCTGGTCCTGAGCCCAGCTCGTGGTTCATACCTGACATTGGTTCTGCAGCTTGAGATCCCTTCAAGTCACAGCTCCCAAGGTCCACTGAAGACATCCTGGGCACTTGGCTTGGGACTGTGCCCTACAGAAGGCAAAATTGTACTTCAGAGTACTTCCAGCAGCAAGGCAAAGGGAGAGAAACCAGGTCTTGCAAACAGAGAAAACCAACAATGGAGATGGATCCCCCTACCCACCACCTACCCCCCCAAAAGAAACAACACTTTTATAGGATTTGCACTCTAAAGGAGACTACAATTCCCACAATGTGCTGTGACATAGGCTTGTTAGAGAGGTTCAACCAGTGCCATACCCTAGGTCCAGGAGTGTGTGGATGCCAGGGGACTTTTCTCTCCTAGTTGTGGGAGCTGAGTTGAGTTTCTTCTTAAAAAATCATGGTTTGCCTCCTGAAAAACTGTGAGACCAACTAGAAAATGGAAATGTTTGGGGAGCATTAGATGAGTTGACTCTTTAATTCTTAGTTCTAATAATGTAATTGAGGTTATAAGTCTGTGTTGTTTTTATTTATTTTTGAACTTCTCCACCCTCTCACTTTAGATATTTTAAATCCTAATTACTCAGAAGGCTGAGATCTGAGGATCAAGTTTCAAAGCCAGCCTGGCCACAAAAGTACCTGAGACCTTATCTCCAATTAATCTCTAGAAAGCAGGAAATGGGGCTTGACTCAAAGGTATGACAGTAGCCTTGAGCTGAAGAGCTCAGGGACCATGTCCAGGCTGATTTTAACCCCAGGACCCTCCCTTCCCACCCCGAAGCATTTTGCATGCCAGGTGGGGTGAATGACATCTATAATTCTAGCTTACTCATGAAGGAAACTAAGATAAGAGGATCACGGTTCAATGCCAGCCTAGGCATGGAAATCCTTGAGACTCTTATCTTTTTTTTTGCCGGTCCTGGGCTTGAGCTCAGGGCCTGAGCACTGTCCCTGGACTTTCTCAAGGCTAGAGCTCTACCACTTGAGCCTCAGCACCACTTCCGGCTTTTTTGTATGTATGTGGTACCAAGGAATCGAACCCGGGTCTTCGTGCATGCTAGGCAAGCACTTTAACCACTAGGCCAAACTCCCGGCCCTCTTATCTTTTTTTAACCACTAAAAAACCAGAAGTGGCACTGTGGCTCAAAGTGGTGGAGCACAAGCCTGGAGATGTAAAGCTCAGGGACAGACAGCATCCAGGCCCACAGTTCAAGCCCCATGACCAAAGGGAGGAAGAAAAATAAGTGTTTGCAGCAACTAAACTAAATTCCTGGTCTTTTTTCCACTGCTCTCATGTACATTTAATGTATACACTGAAATAAAACCACAGGATTGTTAAGTAACATAAGGCACAATCCTTGTGTCAATTTAGATTTCTCAAAATCTAACAGTGAATTTCTTAGACACTCCCAAAATCCATATATAAATATTAAGGAGTTTTTGGTTACTAGTTTTTGAATTCTGCCTTTCCTTTAAGGGTTTTGGGTTGTTGTTTTGTGTTGAGTTTTCTTGTTGCATTGTTTTATGTTGTTGGTCTGTGGCTTGAACTCAGAGCTTGAACACTGACTGTGAGCATAGTTCATAGACCGGTAAAATTTCTCCAGCTAAGTAGTGAAAAGTATCCTTCCAGGAGTTTCTTAGAGCATGGTACATCACCGCCATCAACTCCATTGCTCTTCTCAGGGACCTCACACTTGTCTTCCCAGACCTTATCCATTAGCCTGTGTCTTCCTCCATTATACGTGAGATCCCATGCTTTGCTCTTAAAGGTTTATTGTGATTTATTGTGATTCTGGGTCTTCATGCATGCTAGCAAGCACTCTACCACTAGGCAAAACCCCAGCTCCAATTACTTTTTATATAAATATTATATCCTGTAACTTCACTGAACTTACTGATTATAATAATGTTGTAAGGAAGACCACCAGAAGATGGCATGGGAGTAAGATCAGACTGGAAGGTTTTAGGAAGAACATGGAAAGGCTCCAATTCCAGGCAGTAGACATCCCCATCTCTGCCTCTTCTGGCCAGGAGAGGTCCTTGATGGCCTCAGTTTCCTAGTCTTTACAAATGAAGGAGAGGCCTGCACCTCCTTCCCTGGGCCTATGGAGAATTAAGTAGATGAGAACTAACCCAGAGTGAGGGCTCTGTAGGTGGAATCTCACCTTCAGCACCAGCCAAGGACTGAGTTAAAAAAACTGTTTCACCTCCTTGCTCTTATCAGGTTCCCATATTTCTAGCAGCTTCCACTTTACTCAACTCTTAGAAAGAACCAGTTCTTTCCTTCCTACTCCTCCCTCTCTTCATGTCAGTCATGGGTTTGAACACAGGGTCTAGGCCATGTCCATGAGCTTATTTGATCAAGGCTAGCTCTCTACCACTTTGAGCTGCACAGCTTTACCTCTGGATTTCTGAATAGAATTACAGGTGTGAGCCACGGAAGTCCAGATCTTTCTTCCACCCCACTTCCTTCCTTTCCATACTTTCTCTTTTTTTCCTTCCTTCCTCCATCATTCCCTCTCAACCTCACTGGCTCCCCCTTTTCTTTCTTTGTCTTTTTTTTTGTGGGTCATGGGCCTTGAACTCGGCCTGGGCACTGTCACTGAGCGATGCAGGTCAAGGCTACTGGTCTACCCTTGTGCCAAGCCCCACTTCCCATTTTCTAGAGGTTAAGTGGAGATAAAAAAGCCTCAGATCCTTTGGTGCCTAGGCTGCCTTTGAACCCTGATGCTTAGATCTCAGCCTCCTCAGGAGCTAGGATTACAGGTGTGAGCCATGGCACCCAGCTGACATTAACATTATTAAATTTTTTATTTCCATAAATATTTCTACTTAGTGCAACACATTTTATTAAAAAGCGTGATTCTTTCTTTCATTTTGTGCTAGCACTACGGTATGAAATCAGGGCCTGGATGCTATTCCTGATCTACTTTGTTCAAGACTGGAACTTGAAATTCTATCACTTGAGTCACAGCTTCACTTCCAATGTTTTTGAAGTTAATCAGAGATAGAAATCTGATAGTTTTCCTGCCCAGGCTGGCTTTAAACCACAAATCTCAGATGTCAGCCTCTTGAGTAGCCAGGATGAGAGATGTGAGCCACCAACATCTGGCCTAGATTCTTTCCTTCTTTTCTTTCTTTTTTTGCCACTCCTGGGCTCAAGCTCAGGGACTGAGCACTGTCCCTGGGATTTCTCAAGAGTAAAGCTCTATCACTTGAACCTCAGCACCACTTCCAACTTTTTTCTATGTATGTGGTAGCAAGGAATCAAATCCAGGGCTTACTGAATATTAAGCAAGCACTCTACCACTCGGCCAAACCACTAGTCCTGGACTAGTTTCTTTTCAAAAACTTTAATCAGGCTGGGAGTTTGTCCTAGTGATAGAGTGCTTGCCTAGGATGAAGAAGACCCAGGTTCAGTTCCTCAGTACCACATACATAGAAAAATCCAGAAGTGGTTCGGTGACTCAACTGGTAGAGCTCTAGCTTTGAGAAAGCCCAAGGACAGTGGTCAGGCCCTGAGTTCAAGCCACAGGACTGGCCAAAAACACAAAACCCAAAAAAACTTCCATCACAGGCAGGGGTAGCTAGTGCAGTACTGAAGCACAAACCAGGCACTGTGAACAGGGAATACATGCCTCAACTGGCCTAGCGTTATTAAAACCAGTTCACACTAAGTAAACTAAATTTCTCATAAATTTACCTAGAAGGGTTGAGAATCTATGCCTTAGTGCCAATGACTATAATCGTAGCTACAGAAAAATCTGAGATTTAAGGACTGGAGTTCAAAGCCAGCGTGGAGAGAAAGATCAGTGAGACTCCAGTAAACCACTAAGGAGCCAGAAATGGTAGAGTGTACCAACCTTGAGAATGAAAGCTTAAGGCCAGCACCCAGACTATGAGTTCAAGCCCTACTATATCAACAACACATAAGACAGACACAGACACAAAGACACACACCCAGAATCCCTCTAGCCTGTTTGTCTCATGTGTTTCACGTTACATGGAGAGAGGAAAGGATTTCTAGGCCACTAGGACACTAGTATGTGTGTGCACCAGTGCTAGAACTTTAACTTAGAGCCTGGGTACTGTCGCTGAGGTATTTTGTTCAAGGCTGGCAGTCTACCACATGAGCCACAGATCAGATCCGCATCTTTTTTTTTTGTGGGTCATGGAGCTTGAACTCATCCAGGGTGCTGTGACTAGGCTCTTCAGCCCAAGGCTACCGCCCTATTCCTGGGCCTGGAATTTGCCCCTTAGCACTTCAACTCCAGGCTACTGCCCTACCCTTGAGCCAAGCCTGCTTCTCTTTTCTGGAGGTTAATTGGAGATAAGAGTATTAAGGGCTTTTATGCCCGAGATTACATTGAACTTGAATGCTCAGATCTAGGAGATAAGAGTTTCAAGGACTTTCCTACCTTGGAATGGCATTGACCCATAATCCTCAAACTGCTAACTTACCAATTACATTGGGTCACAGGTGTGACCCACTGGCTCCTTGTAGTAAGGTTTTAGTGAAAGACAGCTGGTGAGATTTTCGGTACCTATTCTGTGCTGACGGACTCTGAGACCCCTAAAGTGCCAGAAGGGTTCTGCCAGGATGAGTCAGTACCAGACAAGTGACACTACAGCGACAAAGAGTCCCACCTTATTTCTACTCACAACATGTGTTCAATGTGACTTAGCAGGCAATTCTGTTCTTCCTGTGAGGAACAGAGGCCACCAGGTGAAGTCTCCACTCTGAAACTCTTCCAATATCACTGTAGCAAAGGGAAAGGAACACAGTGACTTTCACATTGACCCACAGGATCTTCATCTATGATGTTGTAATCACATTACTGTGCCGAACCTGGGAGAGAACTGAAAAGCCTAAGTGTAGCATGTTCTGGAAAATAAGGCAGGCATGTACATAAACATACACAGAAGTGTTAATATACTCACAAGTGTTGTAGGACCATTGATAAGAAGTCACTTGGTCCATTTTTCTTTTTTTATAATAAAATTTTTGTGCTGGTATGGACAATTGAACTTACACTCAGGGCTGCTGACACAGTGACTTGAACCTAGGTATTTTTCTCAAGGCCAGTGCTTTACCACCTGATCCACAGATCCACTTCTGGATTTTTGGTGGCTAATTAGACACAGCAGTCACATAGACTTTCCTGCCCAGGCTGGCTGTGAACAGTGATCCTTAGTTCTTAGCCTCCTTGGTAGTTTGGATTACAGGCTTGAGCCATTCCTGGGTCTTGAAATCAGGGCCTGGCCTCGTCGGTCACAATGTCACTTCCAGCTTTTTCTGTTTATGTGATACTGGGAAACTGAACCCAGGGCTTCATGTATGCTAGGCAAGCACTCTATCATTAAATCACATTCCCAGGCCAGTCTATGACTTATCTCTATTTAACAGGAAAAATAAAACTACAGAGAACAAAAACAGAAGATGTGGTTCACATGGTTGCAATTGTAAGCCAAAAAAGCAAATCAAAAATATGAACTAGGGGTCCAGGAATCTGGCCTAGTGGTAGAGTGCTTGCCTAGCATGCGCAAAGACCTAGGTTCAATTCCTTGGTACCACATACATAGAAAAAAAGCTGGAAATGGTGCTGAGGCTCAAGTGATAGAGCTCTAGCCATTGAGAAAGTCCAAGGACAGTGCTCAGGCATTAACTTTAAGGCCCAGGACTGGCAAAAAAAACAAACTATGAACTGGTGTTGGGAAAGAATACTTGCACCCATAATCCTTGCTACTTAGGAGGTTGACAACTGAGGACTGCAGCTCGAAGCCACCATGTGCAGAAAACTCCATGAGACTATTACCTCAAATAAATTACTCAGAAAAAGCCAGAAATGGTACTATGGCTCAGGAGGAAAACTTGAAGGGGGGGCAGAACATATTCAGGTTTAGTGCCCAGGTTCTAGTTCAAGCCCTAGCACTGGCATTGAAAAAAAGAAAGAAAGAAAGAAAGAAAGGAAAGAGCCGGTGGGGTGGCTCATATTTGTAATCCAAGCTACACAGTAGACTGAGATCTGAGGATCTAGGTTCAAAGCCAGCCAGGGCTGAGGACTTGAGACTCTTATCTCCAATTAACCTCTAGAAAATGGGAAGTTGGGCTTGGCGCAAGGGTAGGATGGTAGTCTTGAGCTGAAGAGGTCAGGGACCGCGCCCAGGCCAGTTCAAGCCCCATGACCAAAAAAAAATAGCTGGTTGAAGTGGCTCACATATTTAATCCTTGCTACTATGGAGGCTGAGATCTGAGGATCAAGTTTCAAAGCAAGCCTGGGCACTAATGGCTCTTCTCTTCATTATTCATAGTCTACAGAAAGAGAAATTAAGGTCCAGAGACAGATGGTTGATGATGAACACATGCAGCAAATCAACAGCAGTGCTGAGGATACAGTACTGGCATCCAGACCCCTTTCAAGAAAGAAACACACATACAAGATATAGAGGGGAGAAAGGTTATGCTGGCTATCAGGATTGGAACCTGGGTTTAGGGAAGAAGTATTCTAATATTCTTCAGTTTCTGAACAGTAAATAATTACCATAATCCTAGATGTGGTGGCTCAAGTCTGTCATCCTAGATACTCAGGAGGTGAAGATCTGAGGATCAGGTTCAAAGCCAGCCTCGGGGACAGACTGTGAGACTCTTATCTCTAATTAAGCACAAGAAAACAGGAAGTGGGACTGTGGCTCCAGGGGTAAAGTGGGAGCCTTGAGTAGAAGAGCTAGGGGACAACCCCAGGCTCAGGGGTAGGGTGTTAATCTTGAGCTCAGGGACAGCGCCCAGCCCAGAGCTCCAGCCCCATGTCTCACAAAAATATACATATATAAAGATCAAGCTGACTACTCTTGGCAGTTTGCAACAACTGAGTAGAATTGCTACTCCCCTACTGATTAGCTCTGTGACAAAGAACCCTCTGCGCTCAATATACCAAACAGATAACAGCCTGATACCGAGGAGAAAAGAAAACCATCAACCTCAAAGTCAGCCTCTTCCCTTCAGGACAGCCGATACTCAGCCAAGTCTGATACACAACCCCATAAACAAATCTGAAATATCCCACTATACAAAGCAATTCAAGCATGTCATATACTTGCCAGAAGATGAGAGATTTGGAGTGATGTGATGGAGCAGGAAAATGCTAGTCCAAGCCAGGTGCCAGTGGTTCACACAAGGGACTGAGATCTGAGAATCCTGGTTCTAAGCCTGCCCAGGCAGTTAATGCTATAAGACTTTTATCTCCAATGAATCACCAAAAAGCCAGAAGTTGGGTGCCAGCCATGAGTGAAAATTTCTAAAGGGCAGCACACAGGTCCTGAGCTCAGGAACCAGGATCTGAATACTCATACACACATGAAGGAAGAAAATGATAATTTAGTACAAATGCATGCACATATGTGCAGGTCCATGAGTGAGTTTCAAAGAGGCAAAAGCAATTCTGACCTTGATCATGTGATCATGATCAGTTTGTAGTATAAAAAAATACCATGTAGTGGGACCAGGACTTTGGGAGAGTGTTTGCCTAGCATGCACAAAGACCCGGGTTCAATTCCTCATTTCCACACACATAGAAAAAAGCTGGCAGTGGTGCTGTGGCTCAAGTGGTAGAGCTCTAGCCTTGAGAAAGTCCATGGACAGTGTTCAGGCCCTCAGTTCAAGGCCCAGAAGGGGCAACAAAACAAAACCAACCATGTCCCATCAGTTCAGTGGAGGGAAGGAAGGCATGTGGCATTCTACCCTCAGGGAACTGAAACTCTGGAACGCTTTGGGGGGATCCCTCCACTGGGACACCTCTGCACTTCTGGAGAGTCAAAAATGACAAGTTCCTCAAGAACCAGAAATTCATCTTTCACTCCATCCAAGGGACCTGAAACTCCCAGAAGATCATCGCACTCACTCCCCAAGGAATCCACAGGTCTTGACAAAAAACTAATAAAAGGAAAGCTTCAGAGTGTGAGGGGAGCAGGTAAATTGCAAAACAGACTGCCTGAAAAGAAATACGGGATCAGTAGTTGGGGGTGATGATGGGGAGCCGAGATGAGGGAACCAGTCCTACCCAAGGCATCACACCCTGGGTACAGACATGAAGACAGGGTGCTTCCCAGAATAAGAATGCTTGACCAGGACAGGGGACAGGAGTGGGCAACATAAAAAGAATGTACAGTCTGGAAATTTGAAGCAACACTTCTGGATTGGGTATCAAGGGACCTGGGTTCTAATTCTAACTCTATTGAGTGGATAAATCTCTGTCCTAGGTGCCTCAATTTCCTCCATCTGGCATTACTAACAACAACAACAACAAAAATAATAGGAAGAAGCGCTTTAATGATAATAATAATAGGAAGAAGCGCTGACCCTTCCAGAGCCATCTCTGAGGACACAGACGTGAGGAGAAGGAGAAGGAGGTGCAGATTTGAAATAAACATATTGCCGGGGAGGAGGATAGAGCATCCCGGGGCCCATGTCCCCTAAGCACTCACCTGTCTGGCCATGGGGACCAGTGCAGCCCCAGTTGGGCTGTTGCTTGCGGTGCAGAGCTTACAGCCCCACATAGGGCAGGAAAACCAGGGCCACCAGTACCAGAGCCACTTCCTGCAGAAGTTGCTTCTCCTTCTGCCGCGTCAGGGCCCACCAGCCTTGACTTTTCTTGCTGCAGGATGGAGCCGACCCACATGTGGTCAAAGGGGCATGGAAAAAAGCAGCAGCAGCCAAACCCTAGCTCCTGTTCTTCACTTCCTCTGCACTTCTGCTGCTCACTTCCTGGGAATTGGACGCTACCACTAACTCGCAGCTGGTGGGGAGAAGAATGTGGAATCACCGCTTCCAGCGCTGATGTTGGGCACTGTGGAGCCACCCAGCTCGGAATTCCTTCTTCTGCACTTTTTAAGATATACTTCATCCATCTTGTGGAAGGTTCCAGTCTATCTGGGTGTGACTTGGGGACGCCAACTATCCCACCTCTTGCATGGAGATGGTGCATCCCACTCCACCCCTGCTGACCCCAGGTGAGAATGTGCCCAGATTGGGTTGTTAGGTAGCAACCAGTGCTCCCTGGGCTAGGGTGAGCATGGTGCTTCTTTTGATGCCCCAGTACCAGATGCTGGCCTCCTCTAGTGCTGGGAGCAGAGGAGTCGAGATTCTCTGGCTTTGCCCATAGTGCTGAGGCACCATCGATGCCAAACCCTCCAGGGTCTGAGGCTCCCCACTTGCCTTGGTTGGGCCCTGAGGACATCAAGACCTGCTTTGTCCTTGGGGATATCAGTGTACTATGCCATGAAATGGGGTCGACTCTGTGACCCCTGTGCACTTTTCCACCCAAGGGCCCTGGGTTTCTTTCTGGCAAATATCTCAGATGTTGGCTGGATGTACACCCACGTGTGAAACGAAGTGCAGTCAGTGCCCTCTGCCATGTCTGCTGCCCCTACCAGAGTGGAGGGGAGGCCACATTCCTGGGGATGACACACAAGTGTTAATCAAACCTGACAGTACTAGATTATGCCTGTAATCCTGTTCAGGAGGCTGAGATCTGAGGATCAAGATTTGATTCCAGCCTGGCTGGAAAGTCTGCTATATTCTCATCTCTAATAAACTACTCAGAAAATCACAGAAGAGATGCTGTGGCTCAGGTGGTAGAGTACAAAGAGGCCCAGGAAGAGCACCTAAGCCCTGAGTCCAAGCCCCAGGACTTGTAAAGAAGAGGAAGAGGAGGAGGAGGAGGTGAAGGGTGAGTATATGTTAAAACTCTCCTTTATGCCTTGCCTTCACTAGTGCTAACTTTGGGTGCTCTGTCACAATGCTATTGACCAGACAAATCTTTCAACCCAGTCCTAGGAACTTTTTTGCCAGTCCTAGAAACTTGAATTCTGGGTCTGGCATTTTCCCTGAGATTTCTCAAGGGTGTGCTCTGCTGCTTGCACCACAGCTCCACTTTGAACTATCTTGGTGGTTAACTGCAGATAAGAGCCTAACAGACACCTGGTGCTGGTGACTCTCATTTGTAATCCTCGCTACTTAGGAGGCTGAGATCTGAGAATCATGGTTCAAAGTTAGCTCCTGAAACTCTTCACTCTGATTAATCACAGAATGAGTTATAAGGGAGCTGTGGCTTAAGTCATAGAATGCTATGCTTGACAACAAAGAAGCTCAGGGATAGCAACCAAGAGGAAGTGTTCAAGCTTGAGAACTGACTAAAAGAAAAAAGAAAAATGATTGGATAGTGATATTTCCCATTCCTAGGGGTTATTATGGCTATGTAATAAACAGAATTTATTGAGCATTTCCTATTGAGACTCTTCTCTCCAATTAATTTCTAGAAAACAGGAAGTGGGTCTTGGCTCTAGGATAGGGCGGTAGCCTTGACCTGAGGAGCTCAGGGACAGCACCCCAGCCCACTTGAAGTCCCATGACCCTCAAAAGAAAAAAAAAAGACTCAAGTACTGTAGTGCCCAAGCTGGCTTTGAATCACAGTCCACAGTCCTAATATCTCAGTCTCACTGTCTCAATTTAGATCTCTCAAAATATAACAATAAATTTTCCAGAGATTCCCAAATTCTATGTATGAAAACTTAAGGAGGTTTTTTTTGCCTTCTTTTTAAATTATTTATTTATTTGTGTATTTGTTTATGCTGTGGATCCTTTGGCTTGAAGTCATAACTTGGGCATTGTCCTTGAGCATTTGCTGTGTTCTACTTGACTTTGCCTTTTTTCTACTTCTTTCTTTCTTCATTTCTTTCTTTCTTTCTTTCTTTCTTTCTTTCTTTCTTTCTTTCTTTCTTTGTTTCTGGTTTCTTTCTCTCTTTCTTTATTCCTTTCTTCCTTCCTTTCTTTCTTCTTTTTTGCCAGTCCTTAAGCATGAACTCAGGGCCTGAGCACTGCCCTTGTGCTTTCTCAAGGCTAGAGCTCTACCAATGAACCACAGCATCACTTCTGGCTTTTTCTATGTATGTAGTACTGCAAAATGGAACCCGAGTATTCATGCATGCTAAGTAAGCACTCTACTGAGAAATATAAAATCTAAAATCTCCCCATAATGTAATAGTAACCAATAGTAACCACCTTCACAACACAAACATCTTACAATTTATTTGATTATAGAACTGTACTAAGAAATCCAAAGTCTTAAAAAATGGCCTTTAGAATAGTGCAAGTAGCTGCAGTTTATACAATGGGCTGGAAAAACAGCCAACAGGATGTTGGTACGAGTCAGTGAAACTGTATACCTTATGAACCTGAATAAGAGGAGGAAATTCCAGGAATAAAACAATAAAATATGGCCAGAAACAAGACATGCAGTTAACTGCCTGTTTAACCAAGTGGAAAATACAATAAACCCCTAGCTGAGTCTTACCTAATGTAATTGTAATCAATCACTACCCTGTAACTATGCTTCTGCTTCTGTAACCTGCTTCAGCCACCCATAAATATTCCCCTCTCCCCAGCCTAGGTGCGCAAGTCTCCTAGGAGACCTTGTTGCCCCGGGCGCCCGTGTTCCCAAATAAACCTCTTGCTGTTTGCATCTGACTGCGTGGACTCGCTGTTCCTTGGGAAGGGGGCTCCGTCTGGAAGACATCCCGCTGAGTCGGGGGTCTAACATTTGGAGGCCCCAGCGAGATAGGAGACCCCCACCCAGGGACCACTGACCCACCTCCGGGAGGTAAGCTGGCCAGCAAATTTTTGTTGTTTTCTGTATGTCTTGTCTTATGTTAAGAGTATTTCTGGAATCTGTGACTCGGCCGTGTCAATCTGTATTTGACTTGTCTTATGTTAAGAGTATTTCTGGAATCTGTGATTCGGCCGTCTGTATCTGGCGGACCCATGGAGGAGCTGACGAGCTCGTACTCCCGACCGCAGCCCCTGGGAGACGTCCCTGGGGCATCTGGGGTCAGATTTCTGACCCATCCGGTTTCCCCTTTTGGGGCTTCGCCTCAGTCTGAGGACTCTTCAGTCCAGCTGATAAGGGAAACGTCTGGGTTTCTTCCAAACACCAGTTTACTTTCGGTTTTGGAAAGAAGCCGTATTGTGAAGTTTTTTGTCTGTTGTATTTTGTTTCTTGTGTTAATTGTGACGGGACTGAAACTGACTACTAACATGGGACAGACTGTGACAACCCCTTTAAGTTTAACTTTGCAGCACTGGAAGGATGTGCGGACCGTGGCCAGCAATCTGTCAGTGGAAGTCCGCAAAGACAGATGGATGACTTTCTGTTCTTCTGAGTGGCCAACTTTTGGAGTCGGCTGGCCAGTAGATGGCACTTTTGACATGTCTGTTATTTTACAGGTCAAATCTAAAATAATGGAACCTGGACCCCATGGCCATCCGGACCAGGTCCCCTATATTGTCACCTGGTAGGGCTTAGTTTCTGACCCTCTCCCTTGGGTAAAGCCTTTTCTTACCAGACTCACGTCTGCTGTAACCCCTTCTGCACCTATCCTATCCTCTCCCCTTTCCCCTTCCCTACCTCCTCCTCCTCTTCCTCCTATTTCACAGTCCTCTCTATACCCAACTCTCGTTCCTGAAGAACAAAAGAAACTTGAGAAACAGCCTAAGGTCCTACCCCCAGATGAGGGAGTTTTAATGGACCTCATGACAGAGGAACCTCCTCCCTACCGAGGGCAGAGATCTCCTCCTCGGGAAGTGGAAGGGGAACTCCCGCAAGTTCCCCCACCCAGAGACCCTATCCATTCCCCAGTGGCAGGAAGATTGAGGGGGCGCCGCGACCTCCAGACCGATCAGGTGTCCTCGTCTTCCCAGGCATTCCCCTTGAGGGTGGGTTCCAACAATCAGTTGCAGTACTGGCCTTTTTCTGCCTCAGATTTGTACAACTGGAAAAATAACAACCCCCCCTTCAGTCAGGATCCCTCCAAACTGACCTCACTGATTGAGTCTATTTTAGTGACCCACCAACCCACCTGGGATGATTGCCAACAGTTATTGCAGGCGTTGCTGACATCGGAAGAGAGACAACGCGTGTTCCTGGAAGCCCGGAAAAATGTACCGGGTGACAATGGGCGCCCCACCCAGTTGCCCAATGAGATAAATGCTGCTTTCCCTCTAGAGCGTCCTAATTGGGATTTTACTACTCCTGAAGGTAGGAACCATCTAATTCTTTATCGCCAGTTGCTTATCGCGGGTCTCCATGGGGCCTCCAGGCGCCCCACCAATTTGGCTCAGGTTAAGCAAGTGACTCAGAAAAGTGAGGAATCTCCTGCAGCCTTTCTAGAGCGTTTGAAAGAAGCATATCGAGTGTACACTCCATATGACCCTGAGGACCTGGGACAAGCTACTAATGTCGCCATGTCTTTCATATGGCAGTCTGCACCAGACATTAGAAAGAAATTGTAGAGACATGATAACTTGCAAAACCTGTCCCTCCAAGAACTCCTCAGGGAGGCGGAGCGTATTTACAACAAGCGGGAGACTCAGGAAGAAAGAGATGAGCGACTAAGAAAGGAGGCGGAGGACAGAGAAAGTGCTAGGGATCGAAAAAGAAGTAAGGAAATGAGTAAGTTACTGGCCACAGTAGTGACAGGACAGCGGCAGAATAGACAGGGAGGAGACAGACGGGGCCCACGCGGACTTGAGAAAGACCAATGTGCCTATTGCAAAGAAAAAGGGCATTGGGCTCGAGATTGCCCGAAGAAATTTAAGGGAATTCGGAAGCCTAAACCTCAAGCCTCCCTCCTAACCCTGGACGATTAGGGGGGTCCAGGCCAGGAGCCCCCCCCCCCGAGCCTAGGATAACATTAACTGTAGGGGGGCAGCCGGTCACCTTTTTAGTAGACACCGGAGCACAGCACTCCGTGCTAACCCATTCACCTGGCCCACTAAGCGAGAGATCTGCGTGGGTTCAAGGAGCCACTGGAGGGAAGAAGTATCGGTGGACAACTCACCGGAAAATACAATTGGCAACGGGTAAGGTGACCCACTCCTTTTTGCATGTTCCTGATTGCCCGTATCCCCTCTTGGGAAGAGACTTATTAACAAAATTAAAAGCCCAAATTCATTTTGAGGGAAATGGGGCCCACGTTACTGGCCCCCAGGGACAGCCTTTATATGTACTTACCCTCAATGCTGAAGATGAATACAGAATATATGAAAAAGAAGTAATTGGGAAAACTCCACCCGCCTCTTGGCTGCAAGCTTTTCCCCAGGCATGGGCGGAAACGGGAGGAATGGGACTGGCCAAGCAACAAGCGCCCCTTGTCATTATGCTCAAAGCTGATGCTACTCCCGTTTCCATAAAGCAATATCCAATGTCACAAGAAGCCAAGGTAGGAATAAGGCCCCACATCCAGAGACTGTTAGATCAAGGGATACTGGTGCCTTGCCGATCCCCATGGAATACTCCCCTATTGCCTGTGAAGAAGCCAGGGACTAATGATTACCGACCAGTGCAGGATCTAAGGGAAGTTAACAAAAGAGTAGAGGACATTCACCCCACTGTGCCAAATCCATATAACTTACTGAGTGGCTTGCCTCCAACACATAACTGGTATACTGTACTAGACTTAAAGGATGCGTTCTTTTGTCTGAAACTGCATCCTAATAGTCAGCCTCTCTTTGCCTTTGAATGGAAGGACCCCGAACTGGGAATCTCGGGGCAACTAACTTGGACCAGATTGCCCCAGGGTTTTAAAAACAGCCCTACCTTGTTTGATGAGGCGCTGCACCGGGACTTGGCCAGCTTTCGGGTGCAGAATCCTGACTTAATACTCCTCCAGTATGTGGATGACCTCCTACTAGCAGCAAGGACTGAGCAGGACTGTGAGTCTGGAACCAAAAGACTTTTACAGACCCTGGGGGACCTGGGATACAGAGCCTCCGCTAAGAAGGCTCAACTGTGTTTAAGGCAAGTGACTTACCTTGGGTACTTGATAAAGGATGGGCAGAGGTGGCTAACAGAGGCACGGAAGCAGGCTATTATGAATATTCCTGCCCCGAAAGGACCCAAGCAAATGAGAGAATTTCTAGGCACGGCTGGGTTTTGTCGGCTGTGGATTCCGGGATTTGCAGAAATGGCTGCGCCCCTATACCCACTTACTAAGACTGGAACCCTCTATGTGTGGGGGAAAGAACAGCAGTTGGCATTTGACCAGATAAAAGAAGCCCTGCTACAGGCCCCAGCTTTAGGCCTGCCTGATCTAACTAAGCCTTTTGAATTATTTGTGGATGAAAAGCAAGGATATGCCAAGGGAGTCTTGACTCAGAAGTTAGGCCCATGGAGACGCCCAGTGGCCTACCTCTCTAAGAAATTAGATCCAGTGGCCTCCGGCTGGCCACCCTGCCTCCGGATGGTGGCAGCTATTGCTATCCTCATTAAAGACTCTGGCAAATTAACCATGGGGCAGCCAACAACAATTCTGGCCCCACACGCCGTGGAGGCCCTGGTAAAACAGCCCCCTGATCGGTGGCTTTCCAATGCCCGAATGACTCACTACCAGGCCATGCTCCTAGATAAGGAACGGATCCGATTCGGCCCGATGACCACCCTCAATCCAGCCACCTTACTACCCCAGCCCGGGGAAGTAGACTTTCATGACTGCTCACAAATCCTTGCAGAAGTCCACGGGGCCCGGCCCGACTTAACAGATCTCCCCCTCCGAGACGCAGACTTCACCTGGTTCACAGACGGCAGCAGTTTTCTGGAGAACGGAGAGCGGAAGGCGGGAGCGGCTGTCACAAATGAGACTGAGGTAATTTGGGCCGAAGGGCTACCTCCTGGGACATCAGCTCAGAAAGCCGAACTCATTGCCATGACCAAGGCTCTCCAAATGGCTGAAGGTAAGAGGCTCAACATTTACACGGATAGCCGATATGCATTTGCTACTGCTCACATACATGGAGAAATTTATAGAAGAAGGGGCCTACTAACCTCAGAGGGAAAGGACATTAAGAACAAAGCCGAAATTATAGCCCTGTTGACTGCACTATTCTTGCCCAAAAGACTGAGCATCATGCATTGCCCGGGCCACCAAAAGGGGGAATCAATGGAGGCCAGAGGTAATCGCCTAGCAGACAAAGCGGCCCAGGAAGCTGCACTCCAGGGTAAGAGAACTCCACAAGTGCGAGTCCTCCCAATGACAGAAAAGTCCCTCTGTAACCTTCCTCCACTCCCATACACCCCAGAGGACATTGAGTGTCTTAAGAAAATGGGGGCGGCCTATGACTCCAAACAAGGACAATGGACTTTTAATGGAAAAACAGTTTGGCCCAAAAAGTGGACTTTTAAATTTATTCTTCATCTCCACACTCTAACTCATTTAAGTAAAAATAAAATGAAGACTCTTATAGAGCGGCAAGAAAACTTTGGCTACCTCTTGGGAAAGGAAGAGGCTTTACAACAAGTGACTGCCCAATGCCCAGCGTGTGCTAGGGTGAATGCAGGACAGACTAAAATTGGACTTGGAACTAGAATGAGAGGGCACCGACCAGGTGTTCATTGGGAAATTGACTTTACAGAAATTAAACCTGGACAATATGGCTACAAATATCTTCTAGTATTCATAGACACCTTCTCTGGATGGGTGGAAGCATATCCCACCAAGCATGAAACAGCCAAAGTAGTAACCAAGAAACTACTGGAAGAAATTTTTCCTAGGTATGGCATGCCTCGGGTCCTGGGGACGGACAATGGGCCAGCATTTGTCTCCAGGGTAAGTCAGTTGGTGGCCAAGTTATTGGGGATTAATTGGAAATTGCATTGTGCTTACAGACCCCAGAGTTCAGGGCAGGTAGAAAGAATGAATAGGACAATTAAGGAGACCTTGACCAAATTAGCACTGGCAACCGGCGTGAAGGATTGGGTGAGCCTACTCCCTCTGGCCTTACATAGAGCCCGCAATACCCCTGGCCCTCATGGATTAACTCCCTTTGAAATCATGTATGGTGCACCCCCTCCCCTCGTGAATTTCCTCCATCCTTATGTTGCTGATTATGCTAATAGCCCTTCTTTACAAGCTCATTTGCAGGCTCTTCAGATTGTTCAAAAGGAAATTTGGAGACCACTGGCAGCAGCGTATCGGGAGCAACAGGATAAACCTATTGTCCCACATTCTTATAAGATTGGGGACTCCGTATGGGTGCGCCGACACCAGACTAAAAATCTGGAACCACGTTGGAAGGGACCATATACAGTCCTGCTGACAACTCCCACCGCTCTCAAAGTGGACGGAATCGCCGCCTGGATCCACGCTTCACACGTTAAAGCGGCTCTTCAGGATCAGAGTGACCCTGTTGACCAGGCCTCAGAATGGAAACTGCAGCGTACTCCAAACCCCTTAAAGATAAGACTTTCTCGGCTATAGTTTTCTGTTGCCTAATACCCTCCCTTTTTGCATTTAATAGCCCACATACCCCCAAGACTCTTACTTGGCAGGTTATCTCCCAAACGGGGGACATTATCTGGTCAACAACTGAGACACATGCCATCTTCACCTGGTGGCCACCCCTGACCCCCCGAATATGTGATTTAGTTGCAGGCCTCCAGGAATGGGACATCCCAAATTATACTTGGGAAAATAGACCGAAAGTTGAGAACTTGGGCGTACCCTCTCAAGGAGCTGGGATTGTGAACTTGCCCTTTGTACCCATTCAAACAGCCAATATTGCGAGTTCCCCTGGGTGTAGGATGGCAGTTGCTTATAAAGCACTGAAACAAACCCCCTTCTATGCATGCCCAGGGAGTGGAAGGGATGCAGGGGCAAGGTACCGATGTGGAGGGACTGAGGCCAAATTCTGTGCGGCATGGGGATGTGAGACTTCAGGAGATGTATATTGGAAGCCTAGGTCTGCACAAAGTCTTGTGACTATTTCTCGCACTAGGGACAAAAATGCGCTTAATATCTCTTTCACCTCAGCAGGAAAACGATACACCCAATGGACGGAGGGAAGAGAATGGGGTGTTTTGTTTTACCTATTTGGGACAGATCCAGGCTTTACGTTCCGGATACAACTCCGGATTGAGTCAACTCCCCTTTCAATCGGGCCAAATTTTGTACTATCAGATCAAAAAGCCCCTGGCCACTCATATGTTCCCAGAGAGCCCTTTAAACCTTCAGTCTCCCCTTCAACGTTTTTAACTCTTTCATCCTCCCAATTGGGGACTAGCAATAGGCTCATTGAGTTAATTAAAGGGGCTTATAAGGCCCTCAACTATTCCAACCCTGACCAAGCCAGAGACTGCTGGCTTTGCTTAGTCTCAAACCCCCCTTATTATGAGGGACTGGCTCTAGTTGCCAATTTTTCCAATCATACTGATGCACCTACTCACTGCCAATCTACCCCTAATTATAAATTAACCCTCCCAGAAGTATCAGGAAGAGGAATATGTCTTGGTCAGGTACCCAGGTCCCATCAGGAACTTTGTAATCAAACCTTAGCCCTGGGCAAGGGTTCTTATTACCTCGTGGCCCCCAATGGGACCTATTGGGCATGCAGCACTGGCTTGACTCCCTGTGTACAATCCAGAGTTTTAGATAAGACCTCAGACTATTGTGTTTTGGTTCAATTATGGCCTAGAATTATCTATCATAGTTCAGAAACTATCCTAGACTTATATGAAAATAAAAAGAGATACTCAAGAGAACCTATTACCTTAACCCTGGCCTTACTGCTGGGAGTAGGAGGGGTGGCTGCTGGAATTGGTACTGGAACCACTGCCCTGCTCCGCAATGATAAACTCATGGACTTACAGACTGCCATGTATGCTGACCTAAAAGCCATTGAAAAATCTATTACAGCTCTAGAAAATTCTTTAACTTCCCTCTCTGAAGTAGTACTACAGAACCGAAGGGGGCTAGATTTATTATTCTTAAAAGATGGCGGGTTATGTGCCGCCCTAAAAGAGGAATGTTGTTTTTATGCTGACCAAACGGGAATTGTCCGGGAAACCATGGGCAAACTTAGGGAGCGGCTGACAGAAAGAGAGAAAGAATTCCGCTCTCAGCAAGGATGGTTTGAAAACTGGTTTAATCAATCCCCCTGGTTTGCAACTCTGTTATCCACTATAGCAGGACCACTCATTATACTCATTCTAATTCTCACCTTGGGTCCCTGTATCCTAAATAGACTAGTCCAATTTGTAAAAGATCGATTGACTGTAGTACAAGCCTTAGTAACTCACTCAACAGTATCAGCAACTTAAGGAAAGAGAGACCACTCTCATTGAATGAAAGATTCCATTCAAGGAGCTATAAGAAAATGGGGGATGAGAAATATAAAATCTAAAATCTCCCCATAATGTAATAGTAACCAATAGTAACCACCTTCACAACACAAACATCTTCCAATTTATTTGATTATAGAACTGTACTAAGAAATCCAAAGTCTTAAAAAATGGCCTTTAGAATAGTGCAAGTAGCTGCAGTTTATACAATGGGCTGGAAAAACAGCCAACAGGATGTTGGTACGAGTCAGTGAAACTGTATACCTTATGAACCTGAATAAGAGGAGGAAATTCCAGGAATAAAACAATAAAATATGGCCAGAAACAAGACATGCAGTTAACTGCCTGTTTAACCAAGTGGAAAATACAATAAACCCCTAGCTGAGTCTTACCTAATGTAATTGTAATCAATCACTACCCTGTAACTATGCTTCTGCTTCTGTAACCTGCTTCAGCCACCCATAAATATTCCCCTCTCCCCAGCCTAGGTGCGCAAGTCTCCTAGGAGACCTTGTTGCCCCGGGTGCCCGTGTTCCCAAATAAACCTCTTGCTGTTTGCATCCGACTGCGTGGACTCGCTGTTCCTTGGGAAGGGGGCTCCGTCTGGAAGACATCCCGCTGAGTCGGGGGTCTAACACTACCACTAGGCAAACTCCTGGACTTGCCTTTTCCCTAATAATTTCTTCAGCTAACTAGTGCGAAGTTTCCTTACAGGCGTTTCCTAGTGCATAGCACACCACCTCCATTACTCTTCAAAGAGACGGTGGTTTGGGGGATTGGTGTGAATGTGGGTGGGGTAGAAGAATGAAGTTTGAGGTAGGTGTATGCTGATATGTAGCTTGATTGATTGCCTCAAACCAGTCTGTTTATTCTTTTCATTTTGTATCTTCTATGTTGTTTTCAATTCCTACCTCTTCTGTGATCCTACAAGTTCCTCTCCGTACCTCTAGGTTACATGTCAAGGGGACCTAAGACTTGTCTTTAAAAAACCTTATCCAATAAAATGTGGAATAAATCATTTTTTTCTCAGTTGTGGGACTTGAACTGTAGGCCAGGGTGCTGTGCCTGAGCACTTCAGCTCAAAGCTAGCACTCTACCCCTGGAGCCACTTCCGGTTTTCTGCTGGTTAATTAGAGATAAGTCTCACAGATTTTAGTGCCTAGGCTGACTTTGAACCTCAATCCTCAGATCTCAGCCTCCTGAGCAGCTACGATTACAGTGTGAGCCACAAATCTGGCTGGAATGAACCTTTTATCTTCCTCCCTCATATGTGAGATGCTGTTTTTCTCTGAAAGGCTTACTGTTTTTTTTGTTTGGTCAGTTCTGGGGCTGAACTCTAGGCCTGGGTCCTGTCCCTGAGCTCTTCAGCACAAGGCTATCACATTACCCCTTGAGCCACAGCACTGCCGCTTCTGGTTTTCAATTGGTTAACTGGAGATCAGAGTCTCACAGTCCATTTTCTGGGCTGGCTTTGAACCATGGTCCTCAGATCTCAGCTTCCTGAGTAGCTAGGATTACAGACCTGAACCATCCTGCCTAGCTTATTATGATTTTTGATCATTTCTTTACATATAACATGATTAGCAAATACTGGGTAAGAAACTTTCATACATGATATTCAGTCCTTGAGTATATGGGTTCTTATTGTCTCTTTTTGTGAAGCTGAGCTATTCCACATGGAAAGATATCATAGGGCATATTTGAATACATCGACTTGAACTTGACAGCAGCTATAATTATGTAAAGAAAAACTAATCATTTCCTTCCTTAAAAGTCCTTACAGGCAAGGAGACAAGGCAAAAACTGGGATGCTTTCAAGACTAGCTGTGCAGTGTAATTTTCATTGTTCAAGGTTACATTTGGGCTATATTTATTCCTGAGTGTTTTATTGTTTATACTAGTGTAAACAGAATTGACTCTCCTTACATTATTTCTATAATATAAATTTCTGTCATATGTATGTCCACTTAACTTTTACTCAATTACTATATCCTGTTACTTCCACTGAACTGTTATTGACTCTAAAAATTTGTAGTGAATTCTTGTGAGTTTCTAAATCAAAGATAATGTTAGCTTTTGGGAGCCAGTGGTTGCTTCCTGTCATCCTAGCTACTCGGGAGGTTGATTTCTGAGGACTGCGAGTGGAAGCCAGCCTGGGCAGGGAAGTACATGAGAGTCTTATCGCCATTTACCCATCAAACGGCCAGAAGAGGAGCTCTAGCTCAAGTTCTAGAGCTCTAGCCTTAGGTGGAAAAGCTCAGGGACCACACACAGTTCCCGAATTTCACACCTATAATAGCTCAAATAAAAAGAGAGTTATCTGCACATAAAGTTATCTGCAGCTTTCTGAGAAGCCAGCTGTCTTACCAGATGAATGCAGAAACCCTTGAAGCATTATGTGTTCTTTATAAAGCAGATGTCCTGCCCATCTCCAGAGGCATGCGCAGGATGGACTGGGTGGTTGTTCTGTCACTTACATTCTAGTAGATGATAGATAAGTGCTCTTTCTAATCTCCAGTGGAGAAATCAAGGAGTTAAGGAGATTGTTCAAATAGTGGGTATGCTGCCCTCAGATAGACTTCTCTCAGATGTACAATGAATCTCATTTTCTTTTGGACAAAAGTCCTGTCAAGACTTCTCCCCAGGAGGAGTTTGGCCTACTGGTAGAGTGCTTGCCTAGTATCATGAAGCCCTGGGCTCAATTACTCGGTACCACATAAATAGAGAAAGATGGAAGGGGAGCTCAAGTGATAGAGTGCCAAATTTGATAAATTCCAAGAAGAGTGCTCAGGCTCTGAGTTCAAATCCCTGGACTGGCAAAAAAAGACTTCCCTCTAGAGCTTCTGTGGTTACATCTGCCAGGAAGATCAACGAAGTGTTCTGGGAAGGTTTTCAACAATGACATAAGTGCCAGACTGAGCTTTGACTTGGTCAGCATTTCAAATCTGCTCCAAAGAGCAGATTTCCCAGACAGCATCCTGATGTGTGGCATGCATGCTCAGGGATAGTATGGAATGAAGACTGGAAGAAAGAAGTCAGCCTCTTCATTCAGGACCAGCTGCAATTCAAACAACGAACTGACCGGGATGGCCAGGTTCAGGGCTCTGTATCTCCAGAAGGGTAGGACACAAAAGGCTGTATGAAAATTTGGCAGGAACTTCCTGAAAGGCAGCAGCTGAAGGCTGAATGTTGTAGCACCTAGAAAAGCCTATCATTGGAAAAGAGCTACTTTCTGCTGCACTGAGGAAGGAGGAATTTTCTTTAAAGGAAGTACAGCTAGCTAGTTGACAGTCCTTGAAGGACCAACCCCATCCACCACTTCCTGCTCCTTTTTGTGCAGTTGCAGAGAAAATAAAGAATTGAACCTGCCCCATGAGCCTATCCACACATGGCAGGTAGGAGTTCCCAGGAGCATCCAGCTGTTTCTCTTATCTCTTTCTGACCAAAAGGCTGCTTTGCTCAATCAATATTTTCTTGTTCATTTGAATAAATTTCTTGAAAGCTCAGACCAAACTGGCAGTTAACCTTGACCTTCTCTCTACATATCTGGGTCTATAAGGGAAAAGTGGGACTTCTGGGGTACCACAACTGAAATATGTTGGCTTTCTTTAGACAGGAGACTGTCAAGAGCTCTTATAGGCCTCCCTACAATTAGTCCGCAGAAAAGTTGCACTTGGGCAGGACATAACCCCTTTGCCTGGTGCTCTGCCAACACAGAACCCCTAAACCTAGAAAGGCTGCAAAGAACATTGCCACAGAAATGGAAGTAGCCTCCTATTTACTCACTGACCACATCACAGAAAGCTCCCAACAGAACAAATAACATTCTACAGATGGAGAAATTAAAAGTCCAGAGACAAAGATGGTGGATGATGAACACAGGCAGCAAGTAACAGGCAGAGCTGAGGATACAATCCTGAAATCCTAACCCTGACATTAAAACAGGGTAGGAACTGAAGAAAGAGAATTCAAGAAAGAAAAAACTCATACAAGATACAGAACTAAAGGGGGAAAAGGCTAGGCTGGCTATCAGGGTTTGAACCTGTTGTTTAGCAAAGAAGCTTGCTAATGTTCTTCAGTTTCTGAACAGTGAAGATCTACCACAAAGATCAAGCTGACTACTCCTGGTGGCAGTTTACAACAACTAACTAGAGGACTTGCTACTTTCCAATTGATTAGCCCTGTGGCAAAAAACCCTCTGTGCTCAAAATACCAGAACAGACAGTCAGCAGTCTGATACTGAGGAAAAGGAAATCCATCAACCTCAAAAAGTCAGCTTCTTCCCTTGAGGCCAGGCAACAGTCAGTCAAGTTTGACCCTGATATACAAATTACTTCCTATAGGACCCAGAAATACCTCATAAGCACATTTGACATTGTCACTATATGAAGCAATTTAAGCATGTATAGACTTGCCAGGAGATGAGAGAGTTGGAGTGCTGTGATTCAGCAGCAAAATGCTCTTCCAAGCCAGCTACTAGTGATTCACAAGGGAGCTGAGATCTGAAAAGACCTGGTTCTAAGCCAGCTCAGGCCATTAAGTCTGTAAGTCTTATCTCCAATAAGCCACCAGAAAGTCCAAAGTGGTGCTATGGATCTGGTAGTAGTGGGACAGCCTTGATTGGAAAAAAAAACTAAAGGACAAGACACAGACATTGAATTCAAGACCCAGGATCTAAACCCCCATCCCCCAGCTACCACCACACAGACACATACCAATGAAAAAATAATTTAGTCCAAATGTTTGTACACATATGCTGGTATACGAATGAATTTCAAAGAGGCAGAAACATTTATGACTTCAAGAAACACCATGTCCCATCAGTTTGGAGGGAGAAGGCATGGGAAACCTAGCCTCAGGGAACTGAGCTCTGGAACATTTTGGGGGATCACTCCACCAGGACAACTCTATACTCCTAGAGAGTCAAAAGTGGCCAGTTCTTCAAGAACCAGTAATTTACCTTTCACCCCATCCAAGCAACCTGAAGCTCCAAGAAAATCATAGCACTCACTCCCCAAGAAATCCACAGGACTCGACAAAGAAAATGAATGGGGAAAGCTGAATAGGGAAAGAGGAGCTGGAAGGCAAAGGGTAAAATAGAAAAGAGACGGACCTGAGTAGAAACACCAGGATCAGCAGGTAGGGGTGTGGGAGGTCACCAGAGTTGAAGAGGGAACCAGTCCTACCCAAGGCCTCACACCCTGGGATACAGACATGTAGACAGGATACTCTCCAGAATAAGAATGCTGGAAAAGGTCAAGGGGCAGGAGTTTAAGGAAGACTGTAAAAGATGGATATTGGAAGCATCAGTTCTGGATGTGCCCCCAAGAGTCCTGGATTCTGTTTCTGAGATTTCCAGTCTATGTGGGTGTAAGGTGGTGGTTCCAACATCAGATGCCCCCTCCAGCCTCAATGGTGCTTCCTCCTCCTCTGCTGGTCCCTCCCCCCACAATCACCCAAAAGTGAGAAAGTGCCAGTGCTGGGTTGGTAGTCACCAACAGGTGTGCTCTGATCCATGCCCAGGCCCAAGGTAGGGCAGTATCCTTGAGATGAAGAGCTCAGGGGCAGCACCAAACCAAAAAAAAATCTCAAGACATTGAACCTCAAAAGAGATGCAATAAATACTTGAGAAATCAAAACCTAGCCATTGAATTGTAAATTGTCTTTTTCACTCAGCAAACTCAGTAAGAATGATACCTTTCCCACAAGAGAAAAAAAAAGGGCTCCTCTCTATGCTAACGGGACTGACAAAATATTTTTAATATTTATTTATTCAAATTAGGAAAGGAAAGGAGAAAAACAAGATGACGAGACAAAGGACAAAGGATGAACCAATGTAACAGCAATATTCACAAGACAATATGTTGGAAATGAACCTTACAACTTGGGAGGGGGTAGGGGCGGCAAAGTGAGAGAAATACATGAGAAGGGATAACAATATCTGAGAAGTAAAATATCACTACTTACAAATGTAACTATAACCGCTCTATTCATCACTTTTAACTTTTTTGATTTTTTACATCATATTTTAAATGACAGGTTTAACAAAAAAGTGTTCAAGAAGGGAATCTCTATTTACAATCATTGGGACTTCATATTTAGAACTTAATCAAAATTAGGCTAAGGGTTTGTATGTTATTGAAACGTATTAATTTCTGAAATAAAACATTATTATCTATAGAGTCATAGGTTTTTATATCTATATAGTTACGTTTATATATCCATTACCATGTCCATAGCATTGGGTGTGCAGATATTGAATCCTCACTCTTGTAATCTTTGAATTTAATAGCCACATATTAAGGACACCATGCGCCTTTTGCTCCTTAGGTCTTGACTTGTCTCACTCAACATGATTCGCTCTAGATTCATCCACTTCCTTTTGAATGCCATTATTTTATCTTGTCTGTTGGCTATGTAGAATTCCATTGTGTATATATACCACATTTCCTGTATCCATTCATCTGCAGTAGGGCATCTGGATTGTTTCCATTGCATGGCTATTGTGAATAGTGCAGAGATGAACATAGCTGAGCAGGTGTCCTTAACGTATCTTGGGTCATGATGTTCAGGATAGATGCCCAGAAGTTGTATGGCGGAATCGTAGGGAAGGTCAATTTTCAATTCTTTAAGAAACCTCCTCACTACTTTGCAGAGTGGCTGAACTAGTTTACATTCCTACCAGCAGTGTAGTAGGGTTCCTTTTTCTCCACAACCCCTCCAGCAACTGCGATTCCTGGAGATGACTCCCACCACCCCCCCCCAGGCCTAAACTTAGTGGTAGCATCCAGCCTCCAGGTGCTCCAGGGGCTCAAGGAAGGGAAAGTTGAAGGTGGACCTGCTCTGGCAACAATGCTGAACATGGAGCTGGTGCTGCCACTACACCCTAAGCATGAATGAGCCTGGAGCCCTGAGCAGGGTAAGGAGGGGCGCACAGTCTCCAAGCAGGGAAAGGAGAAGCAGCTATGCAGGCAGTGGCTGTGGAACTGAGGGTCCTGGGTTCCTTGCCCCATGCTGGGCTGTGTGTTCCCTTAGGGAGAGGGCCAGTCCTGAGAGATGCTGCTGGTTCCAGCTGCCTGACAGGTGAGTGCCTCCAGTGCTCTGGGGCTGGACTTTGCCATCCCTTCCTACAGGTCCTCATCCCCACCCTGCCTGGTTTTGCTCCAAATCTTCAGTGCCTTCCTTCTCATCATCTTTCTTATCCTCTTCCTTCTCTTCCTCCTACTCCTCTTCCTAACCGCCCACCCCTTTGTGGCAGCTCTGAGTCAGTATTTCTTCACCCCACATTGTTTTTGTTTTTCTTGTTGTTGTTTTGATAGAGGGGATAAGTAAATTCCCCACCCCAGGACAGGGATTTTCTTCTCTGGGTAAGGGTCAGGATGAGAATCCAGCACCTCGGCACTGTGGGACAAAGAGAAGAGCGCGAGCCATGAGCTGAAAATCTGAGGAATAATGCCCAGGCTCAGAGTTAAGTCCCACCACTGACCAAAAACAAAACAAAAAAAGGCTCTTTCTGCAGGTGATAGTTTCAAAGTTTTGTCTCCCACTGATAATGAAACCTGACAATGGGCTGATATTTATGGTTCATGTTAGTAAATCAATCTGAAAACACAATGGAACCACAAAAACGTGAATGGGTAAGTTTAAGTTCTAAAAGATCCTCAGGTTTGGGCATTTAACAGGCTTTTTTCCCTGCCAGTCTTGGACCTTGAACTCAGGGCCTGAGTACTATCCTTGGGCTATCTGAAGACTAGAGCTCTACCACTTGAGCCATAGCACAACTGCCGCTTTTTTCTATCTATGTGGTACTGAGTCCTACTGCTAGCCAAACTCCGGCCTTTTACTGGCTTTTTCTTTTTTGTGGGTCATAGGGCTTGAACTCAGCCTGGGCCCTGTCCCTGAGCTCTTCAGCTCCAGCTACCACCCTAACCTTGACCCACAGCCCCATCCCATTTTCTAGAGGATAATTGGAGATAAGACTCTTCAGATCTTTTGTGGATAAATGTAGATGAGAGTCTTTGGTTTTGTGTACCCATGCTGGCTTTGAATCTTGATCCTCAGTTTTCAATCTCCTGAGAAGCCTGTATTACTGGCATGAGCTACCGGGCCTGGCTCTAATAGGCTTTTTAAGGATATATATGGTGGGCTGGAACTGTGGCTTGGGTGCTGTCCTTGAATTCTTCAGCTCAAGGCTATTGCCCTTTTCCTGGTCCTGGATTTTTGTCACTGAGCTCTTCAGTTCTATGCTACCACCCTACACCTGGAGCCACAGTACTACTTCTGGTTTTCTAGTGGGAAATTGGAGAAAAGAGTCTCTTGGTCTTCAGTACCCAGGATGGTACTGAAGATACTCAGATCTCAGCCTCTTTGTAGCTAGGTTATTGGCAGGATCCACCCTGCCCAGTTTTAAGAATCTTTTTAATTTGCAAATTGAGATCTGGTATTTTAAGGCACAAAGCTGTGGTTATTGGCTCAGAAAAAGGGCATTGGGGCATTTGGTTTATCTTTGCCTTGGCTAAAATTTGGGGACAAGTATTAGAAATTTAACTGTAAAAGTCCATTAATTTCAGAAGGTTTGTTCTGTCTAAAACCCCTTGGGTATTTAAGTATCAAGAGAAAGGGACAGGGAAAACCTAGGATCAGTCCATGCATGGTGGAAGAGAATAAGTAAGCTGGCATGAAGATGCTTCACCTAAACATAGTGAGATAGGAGGAGTGAACCAACTTCATCCTGTCTCTTTTCCTTGCAGACTGACAATGGAAAGCTGATGTAGATGATGTGATTGGTATTTCTGAAAATTGCTCCTTGGGAAACTTTAAAAGAGGGTTATAAAAGATTTGTCTCAGTCATATTATTTGGCTTAAATGCTACTTTGTAACTGATGATAGTTTTTAAAAACAGGCACATGCTAAGCCTGGAATTTTTGGTAAGGTACTGGTGCTTAAAAAATTTTTTTGTGTGGGTCTTGGGACTTGAGCTTGCCCTGGATGCTGTCCCTGAGCTCTACAGCTCAAGACTACTGCCCTGCCCTTCCCTTAAGCCAAGCCCTACTTTCTAGAGGTTAATTAGAGAGAAGAGTCTCAGGTGCTTTTGTGCCCGGGCTAGCTTTGGCTCTCCATCCACAGATCTCAGTCACCTGAGCAGCTAGTATTACAGGCGGGAGCCACCATGCCCACTGAGCCTGGCTGGTGCTTAAACTGCTTGAATTAAGGAAAAAACTGTAATTTCAAGCTGGGTAATTTGGCTCTTGCCTGTAATCTTAGCTACTCAAGAAGTGGGGAATGGTTCAAGGGAGAGTGGTACCCTTGAGCTGAAAAGTTTAGGAACTGGACCCAGGCCAAGTTATAGCCCCAGGACCCACCAAAAACAACAACAACAAAACAACAAAGATAGATATCATGCTAGGCAAAATCAATGATTGTTGGCCACAGATCTTTATCACTGGACTGAGATAAGAAATGGCCTAAAACTACTAGCAACTCCTAGGTTTCTTCACAGAACTTGGAAACTAAGAGTGCTTCTCCTCTACAATAATCTAGCAGTTATTTCATCTTATAGATTACTCTCTTGTGATTTAGAAATAAAAAATGGAACTTAGGCAATCAGAATTAAAAGAGATGTACTATTAGTAAAAAAATGTCATGCATAGGGTAGTTTTGTGTTTGAAGTACTTGAGATCAAACACAGAAGCTCTGGTGAGGAAGCGCTGCACTTGTGTTTGAGTCTTGGTCTTCCTTTGTTACCCAGGTTAGCCTTCATGTTCTGGTGCTTGAATGATCCTTCCTGCTCAACCTTCCAAGTTGTGAGACCTACAGTTGTACCACTGTGTTTCTGGAGATTAAGCTTACATGGAAGAAACACATTTACTATAAGCTTTCTAGGAAGCTTTTACTGGGAATTTGGGAATTCTCTGTAGAAGTTGCATTATCAATAAAGGAACTCTGTTATCCCAAGTGGTGGCTGAATATTCCTGATTGTGAGGCAAATGCCAGAAGGCAGGCACAAGCCTAACTTCTAGAAATGGCACTTGTCTGCTCCCACAGTAATGGTCTGGGAGACAAGAGACTTATTCCACAGTGTAATGGATAAGGTCTGGGAAGACAAGTCTGAGGTCCCCTGATATGTAGCCTAGAGTTCTTGAGAGGAACTTTAAGGATGAGACAAGAGGTAGGAATTAAAATCAAATTAGGGCCTACAAAACTGGCAAACAGAAAAAGCCTGGTTTTGAAGAAAAAAATCAAGCTTCACATCTACAAAAACCTCCTCTTCAGTTCACTCCTCTACCTACACTCAGTTCACACTGATATTCTCCTTCTCCTCCCCCAGCCACTACTTGTTTTGAAGAGCCATGAAGGTGATGTAGTATGCTAAAAACGAAAAACAGATAAACAAAAGCAAAAAACCTATGAGAAACTTTTCACTCTTTTTATTTTTGCCAGTTCTGGGGCTTGAACTCAGGGCCTGAGCACTGTCCTTCAACTTTCTCAAGACTGGAGCTCTACCACTTGGGCCATGGAACCACTTCTTCCTTTTTCTATGTATGTGGTATCAAGGAAACAAACCTAGGTGTTCATGCATGCTAGGCAAGCACTCTAGCACTAGGCCAAACTCACCGCTACAGTACTCTCTTTTAAATACAAATCATACTTTCCCCTTTCTTTCCTTTCCTTTCCTTTCCTTTCCTTTCCTTTCCTTTCCTTTCCTTTCCTTTCCTTCCCCTTCCCTTTCCTTCCCTCCCCTTCCCTCCCTCCCACCCTCCCTCCCGCCCTCCCTCCCTTCCTTCCCTCCCTCCCTCCCTCCCTTCTTTCTTTCTTTTTCCTTCCTTTTTTGGTTTTGTTGGTCATGGGCCCCATCCCTGAGCTATTCTTCTCAAGGCTACTGCCCTACCTTCCTCTTGAACCACAGTCCCACTTCCTGTTTTCTAGTGGTTAATTGGAGATAAGAGTCTCATGTTCTTTAGTGCCTGGGCTAGCTTTGAACCACAGTCCTCAGGCCAAACTCCTGGCCCTATAACTCTATTTTTATACATGCATATGAAAAACTTGGCTTATACTTTTTATTACACATTTTTTTTCTTTTTGGAGGGCCAGTTCTGGGACTTAAACACAGGTACTATTCTCAAGGCTGGCATTTATCCCTTGAATCATATCTTCATTTCCAGCTTTTTTGGTTTTGTTTTGTTTTGGTCATGGGGCTTGAACTCAGGGTCTGGTACTGTCCCTAAGTGCCCTACCACTTTGAGCCACAGCACTACATCTGGTTTTCTGGTGTTTAATTGGAGCTAAGAGCCATGGACTTTTGTGCCCAGTCTAGTTTGAACTAAAATACTCTGATCCCAACCTCCTGAATAGCTAGGATTACAGGTGTGATCCCTCTTCTGAATAGCTAGGATTACAGGTGTGATCCCCCCCATGACCTCCCACCCCATGCCTGACATCACTGAGTCATTTGCTCTAGGCTGCAGCTAAGTGGCAGAGTGCTAGCCTTGAACAAAACCTGTCCAACGAGAGTGCCCCAGCCCTGAGTTCAAGCCCCAGGACTGGCCAAAAACAACAACAGCAACAAGAAAAGTAGAAGTCTCTGTAGAAGTCTACAGAAAAAGGCAGAATTAAATCTGCCAAACAGAGGTGACAATAAAAGAGAAAATGAGAAATAAATAAGTCATAAAACATACAAAGTCAGGGTGTGGCTCATATGGCAAAGGAGAAATTGAGAAATAAATAAGACATAAAACATACAAGGTTGGGCATGGTTCAAGTGGCAAAGTATCTGCCTGGCAAGACTGGGGGCTGGGCACAGCATCACCACCAAAAAACAAAACCAAAGGATAGACATGAGTTTCTTCTTTTTTTTCTGTCCTCTTTTCCTTTATGTGGATGAAAGTTTCCAATCAAAAGGCACAATGAAAAAATAAAACCAACTAAAGAACCATCCCCCACAAAAATCTCTCATGACCCAGGGAATGGGGACATATGTTTTAGACCCAAATTCACACATGATGTAAAAAAGAACAAAAATACATTCTATGTAATTGGAACCAAAAGAATGCTGGATAACCATACCAAGATACAAGACAGAGTTAACTGAAGATTGCTACAGGGCAGAGGACATTACAGATGAGTGAGTGTTCAGCACAGCAAGGAGGGGCAGTTGTTCATCAGAGCTGCCTTAGGGCTGCACTGGTGGCTCATTCCTGTAACCCCAGATACTCAGGAGAGGCTGAAATCCTTTCTTCGTCTTTGTGGGTTCTGGGGTTTGAACTCTTGGCTATCCCTGAGCTCTTTTGCTGTATCACTTTGAGCTACACTTTCTGCTTTCTGCTGGTTACTTAGAGAGACTCACAGACTTTCCTGTCCTGTCTGGCTTGAACCACAATCCTCATCTCAGCCTCCTGACTTGCTAGGATTACAGGTGTGAACCACCAGCTCTAGCTCTAAAATCTATTTTTTTCTTTTTGGTCCTGGAACTCAAAAAAAATAGCAAATAAAAAATCACAACAGGAACCAGAAACAGTGGCTTATGCCTGGAATTCCAGCACTTGGAAAGCAGAATTAGTAGGATCACAGTTCAAGACCAGCCTAGGACAAACTTTTATGAATTCTTATGTCAGAGAACAAGCAGAGCGAGGAGGCATGTGCCTGGAGTCCCAGCTGTATGGGGGACAGAGTTGGGGCTGCATGTGTAGGGAATGGGTGGTAATCCAAAACATTCCCTAAGCAAAGTATGAGACTTTGTATCTGAAATCATGGGCAAAAGAGGATTGGCAGTGCTTGTTTAATCAGCACAAGTCCCTGAGTTCAAACCATGGCTTCTAAACCAGAAAGAAAACAATCACAACAGAACTTTAAAACTACTTTGAGAATGGAACATTATGCAGATATAAGGCCCCCAGATCTCTGGCCAAGAATACTGAGGCAAGGTCTAGCATAATACTTAAAAACATGATGCTAAGTGAAAGAATCCTGCCAGGTGCGGTGGCTCATGCCTGGAATCCTACCTACTCAGGAGGCTGAGATCTGAGGATCAAAGTTCAAGGCCAGCCCGGGCATGAGAGACTGTGAGACTCATCTCCAGTGAATCATCAGAAAACCAATAGTGGTGCTGAGGCTCAAGTGTTAGCATTGAGTGTTAGCATTGAACTGAAGAGCTCAGGGACAACACCCAGGTCCAGGACCAGAGTTCAAGCCCCACAACAAGGAGGGGAAAGAATCCATCCATAAAATACTTCAGTTATAAAATACTTCATTCTTAAATACCTATGATAGGTAGATTCACAAAAACAGGAGATTCCGGGAGGGTAGCAGTTAGGGCTAACCACGAGGCTTGTCTCTGGAGTGACAGAAGTGATTGGTATTTTTAATGATGTTTGTACACATCCATGTATACTCAAGGTCATTAGAGCATATCTTTTAAGTGGGAGATTTGATGTGCAGTGAACTATTTTTCTGTAAAGTTAATATTAGGTAACATGAATTGAGGTTACAGGCATTAGGGTAGCAATTTGTGAGTCTGGGATGCCTCCGCCCTGGGGCACTGCGGCTCCTGAAGCCTCTGGAGGCCCAAAGCTCCTGTCAGAGTCCCCAGGGCTCCCCCCCCCACAGGGGCTCTAATGAGTGGCAAGGAGGTGGGGATGCTTCTCTCAGGGTTGGGACTCTAGTGAAAGGCCACCCTGTCACCTGGGAGGAGGAACCTCCCAGCCTTTCAGGGATTTCAGGCCTGTCTGTGTGTGGCTTAGACAAAGGACACTGTGTGTATGTGTGTGTGTGTGTGTGTGTGTGTGTGTGTGTGTCTGTCTGTCTGTCTGTCTGTCTGTCTGTCTGTCTTGGGCTTGGACACAGGATATTGTGTGTGTCTGTCTGTCTGTGTGGGGCTTGGACACAGGCCATTGTCTGTTTGTCTGTGTGGGACTTGGACACAGGCCATTGTCTGTGTGGGGCTTGGACACAGGATATTGTGTGTCTGTCTGTCTGTCTGTGTGGGGCTTGGACATAGGACATTGTGTGTCTGTCTGTCTCTGTGTGGGGCTTGAACGCAGGACATTGTGTATGTGTGTCTGCTGTGTAGGGCTTGGACATAGGGCTTTGTGTGTATGTGTCTGTCTGTGTGGGGCTTGGACACAGGGCCTTGTGTGTGTGTGTGTCTGTCTGTCTGTGGCTTGGACACAGGACATTGTGTGTGGGCCTGCCCTGGCCCTGGACTGCAGGAGGCAATCATGGCCAACCAAAGCCTGCAACTGAGCCAGCCACCAAGCTGTAGTTCCACTGGTGGAGGAGGGAGCAGATGGGCTGGGGGCGGGGCTTGGTGAAGCTGAGGGGCGGGGCTCCAGTGGTGGGGCAGAGCCCTTGCTGAGGCCTCAGGGCGGGGCTCGGGGGTGGGCCAGGTTCAAGGTGGGTGGCAGAGCCCTTGCTGAAGCAGCATGGCAGGGTGGAGCCCTAGCTGAGTCTCCAAACCAGGGTTCTGGGGTGGGGCGGAGCTCCGAGGAGGGGCTGAGCCCTTGCTGAAGCTGCGGGGGCAGGGTTCTGGGGCTGAGCTGGTGCCAGGAACTCCAGGGCGAGTTCTGCAGGCCTGACCTAGGTGGCAGAGGACCAAAGATGAGTGGAAACAGTGAGTGAGGGCTGCTCTGATTGGGCCAGTGAAGATTTAGGGCAGGAATCCTGAAGTGGGGGAGGAGGAGGTCCTGAGGAGGAAGAGGAGGAGGAGGTGGTCTTGAGGAGGTGGAGGAGGATGTCTTCAGGAGGATGAGGAGGTTCTAAGGAGGAGCAGGAGGTCTTAAGGAGGAGGAAGAGGTCTTTAGGAGGAGGCGGAAGTCCTGAGGAGGAGGAGTTGGAGGAGGTCTTAAGGAGGAGGAGGAGGAGATCTAGAGGTAGAGTAAGGGGTTCTGAGGAGAAGGAGATGGTCTTAGGAAGAGGAGGAGGTCCTGAGGAGGAGGAGGAGGTCTTGAAGAGGAGGAGCAGGTACTGAGGAGAAGGGGGAGGAGGTCCTGAAGGTCCTGAGGAGGAGGGGGAGGTCTTGAGGAGGAGGAGGAGTTCCTGAGGAGGAGGAGGAGATCCTGAGGAGGAGGAGGAGGTCCTGAGGAGGAGGGGGAGGAAGTCCTGAGGAGTAGAAGAAGGAGACCCTAAGGAGGAGAAGAAGGAGATCATGAGGTGGAGGAGGAGGAGGAGGAGGAGGAGGAGGAAATCCTGAGAAGGAAGAGGAGGAGGTGGTGGTGGTCTAGAGGAGGTGGAGGAGGAGGAGGAGGTTCTGAGGAGGAGAGGAGGTCTTAAGGAGGAGGAGGAGGTCTTGAGGAGGAAGCAGAAGTACTGAGGAGGAGGAGGAGGTCTTGAGGAGGAGGAGGAGGTCTTGAGGAGGAGGAGGAGGCCTTGAGGAGGAAGTAGAAGTACTGAGGAGGAGGAGGAGGTCTTGAGGAGGAAGAGGAGGAGGCCTTGAGGAGGAAACAGAACTCCTCAGGAGGAGGAGGAGGACGACGACGACGATGATGATGATGAGGAGGAAGTCTTAAGGAGAAGGAAGAGGTTCTGAGGAAGAGGAGGAGGAGGAGGAGGAGGAGTTGAGGAGAAGAAGGTTCTGAGGAGGAGGAGGAGGAGGAGGAGAAGTTGAGAAGGAGGTTCTGAGGAGGAGGAGGAAGTCCTAAGGAGAAGGAGGAGGATGTTCTGAGTACGAAGAAGTCTTGAGGAAGAGCAAAATGTCCTGAGGAGGAATAGAAAGTCCTGAGGAGGAGTAGGAGGAGATCCTGAGGGAGGAGGACAGGAGGAGGACTCTCCTGGCTGTGGTGAAGGGTCCTCCGTGTGTTTAATGGGAATCCTAAGGACGATGACCCTCACAGCGTTAGTGTGGTGCCTGGAGCCACTGCTGGGGTGCTGCTCCTGCGTGGGAAGGGCTGACAAGCCACCCAGGGCACTGGAAGTCTGGGTTGAGGAACAAATACAGGGGATGCAGTCCCTGCTGGAATCCATGTCCACCCTCTGGGCTCTCCACCCCTTTCAAAGGGAGAGGAAAGGAGGGCAGGGGGGTTGGGGAAAGGAGAGGAGAGCAGGAGAGCAGATGAGGAGAGAAGAGGAGAAGAGGGGAGGAGAGCAGAAGAGGAGAGGAGGGGAGAAGAGGGGAGGAGAAAGGAAGAGAGAGGAGGGGAGAGGAAGAGAGGTGAGCAGAAGAGAGAAAAGAAGCATAGGAGGGGAGGGGAGAGGAGGAGAACAGGAGAGGAGGAGAGGGTTGAAGGGGAGGACAGCAGGAGTGAAGAGGAGGAGAGTGTTGGAGGAGAGGATGAACAGCAGGACATAGTACTGAGAGGTGGAGTCCGGCGGCGGCACTGTCCCTGCGGCCAGCACAGCTTGTCTCCCTGACACCTGTCCTGGTTGCCTGTGCTGCACTGTCAGCTCCCTGCCCCTCTGCCCCCAGTCTTGAAGGGTGAGTGGAGAAGCCAGGCCTGGCTGGTCAGGGGAAGGAGCCTGTGTTCTGGGCCGTGGCTGTGTGGTGTCTGTGGCAGCCCAGCCCTCTGTCTGGCAGGGACAGCCTGGTGTAGGGTTCTGGTTGGATTCTAGGCGGGGAGGAGCAGGGGGTCCTGCAGTTTGGATCCTGTCTTTGCTTGACCTCCATCTGCTCCATAAGCACCAAGGTCTGCATCCTGGCACTTCTTACTTCAGTTAATTCCGCCATTCAGATTGCTGGTTCTGAGTCCCAGTGGTACCACTGCTTTGCTTGGAACATCTTTGCCAGCCCCCTGGTCTTGGAGCGTTTCCAGGTCACTAGAACACTGTCTGTTGTCTTCCTATCTGAAAGCCTTCCTGGCTTCCATGTCTCAGCCAGCAGAGAAAGGAAGCCCCTCAAGGCCCCAATGCCTGCTGTGCTGTCTACCCCAAGCCATCTAACACCACAAGAGAAGCCACAGCTTGGCTCTTGCCTCTGCCATGGCCACTCAGCCCACAGTATCATCCAGCAGACACCGGGCTCCCCTCCTCATTCCTCCTCCAGGGCACTGTTGTGACCCTCCCCCCTCCGCCATCTTTGATGGTCCTTTTTATAGAGAAAATGGAATCTAGGCGTCTGGATTCCACGGAATGTGTTCCCATCAACTGACACCCACCTGGCTTGGATCCTCCAGGAAGGGGAGAGAGAGGCTATTCCTTCTGTCAGGTGCAACCCCCCCCCAGTGGCCTTTCTCACCTGTGAATTTCTCCTCTAGTTTCTTCCTTCCACATACAAACAGATTAAAATCTCTGGCATCTTGAAGCTGTGGCCTCCATGTCCTCTGCAGCTATGATGGCCTTTTCTCTCCACAGTTCTGTCACCCAAAGCTGTAGATAGTGATCCAAAGTGTCACCATCACCTACTCATTACCTTTTTTTTTAACCTTTTTTTTGTGGTACTAGGAATTGAACCCAGCGCATTGTACCACGCGAGCTACCCTCTGGTCAGTCTTTTCCACTGTGGTGTGGTTCTCTTATATTTCCAAAGCTGTATCCACTTCCTTTGTCCTTCTGAATGGGCCTAGGTCAGAGCCCTGGACCCCAGCACAAGGTGGAAGGTTGACACTAGAAAGAGGAGTTTGTCAATTCAGAATAAGAGGCTGGCTTCAAGAGCAAGGCATCCACAGAAATGAGCTGGGGGGTGAAAGCTAGGTGAAGAAATGGCCACAGAGTCAGGCGTGGTTGCTCCCACATGACATCCTATCTATTCAAGAGGCTGAGATCTGAGAATCAAGGTTCAAAGCCAGCCCAGGCACAAAAGTACCTGAGACTCTTATCTCCAATAAACCTCTTGAAAACAGGAAGTGGGGCTTGGCTGAAGGGAGGGGTGGTAGCCTTGAGCTGAAGAACTCAGGGACAGTGCTCAGGCCAAGTTCAAACCTATGACCCACAAAAAGAAAAGAAGTGACTACAGAAATAGCCTGTGAGGGACCAGGAAAATAGCCTGAACTAGCATGCACGAAGGCCTGGGTTCGATTCCTCTGAACCACATTCACAGAAAAAGCCAGAAGTGGTGCTGTGGCTCAAGTGGCTTAGCACTAGCCTTGCACAAAAAGTTTCCAAGGACAATGCCCAGGCCCTCAGTTCAAGCTCCAGTACTGACAAAAAAAATCCTATGAGGCAACACTAAGAACCCAGCATAGCAGGGCTTGGGGGGTGAATTATGAATTCTCAGGCAGGGTGGCATTGGTCACCTCAGCCAGGACAACAGACACAGACACCTTCCTTTCTTAAAGGAAGTCAGGGTTTCTGTGTTTTTACTCAGTGAATGTATTTCTCTGCACCTGCAGGGCATGCTGTTTTCTCCCATCCCAGTGATGAGAGCAGCCTGCTCTAACGGCCTGGCCCCTCAAGTCAACTTTCCCTTGGCAGCTGGGAAAATCCTGCTGAACATAAATATAATTGCTTCCTGCCAGAAATCATGCATCTCTGGGTGGCTGTCAGGTTAAAGTCCAGGCTTTTGGTTTTATCACCAACAGGCCTACACACGCACGTGTGCACACACACACACACACACACACACACACACCACTTATCACTCATGCCAATGGCTAAATTATGCTCTATTTTCTGACTCGGTAATGATAACAACACACAGTTACATCACCTGAGATACACTACCAACAGACTCATGCACTGATACCTGACACACACATGCATGTGTACATCACACACCTTAGCTTGTACATGTGCACGTGTGCGAACACACACACACACACACACACACACAATTCTCGTATATTCACATATTAATTTTCCACACACAGATGCGTACCCAGGCAACAGGTTCCACACCCACCACAGGGTGAGCTGAAACCCACTCATAAAGATTCCATTCTTGCCACTCCCAATTGCATTTCTTTCTGGAATGCTCTGGGCTCCCCTCCTCCAGAAAGTATGAGCTGGTAGCTTGCACCTGTAATTTCAGGAGACTGAGATCTGAGGATGACAGTTCTAAGCCCACACAGGCAGCACAGTCTGTGAGATTATTATCTCCAGTTAACTACCAGAAAGCCAGAACTGGTGCTGTGGCTCAAGTGGTAGAGCATTTGCCTTGAAAAGAACTGATACAACAGCCAGCAAGGGCTGCATCCAGAGGCCTAGCTCTCAGAGGCTGAAGTGGGACTCTGACCAGGTGAGTCTAAGAAACAAAATGAACTGAAGCTTCTTTGGTTATCACAAGAGTAGTAAGTCAGTCTCGCTTTTCTCCTCCCCCTCCCTCTACCTCTCTCTAACTCTCTGTCCCAGTGGTGCTCTCCTTGCATGGGATCCTGTTCACATATAAGGTGTGTGCTGCGGAGGGGTCAGATGCTAAAATGTGCTAGCGATCATGCCTGGGGAAACAGGGACACCAGGCTGGTGCTAGCAATCTTGGGTAGAGGGAGATGGCAGAGGAGTGAGCAGCGGCCCAAGAGGTGTTAGCTTCTGAATGCTAAGACCCAAGTTCTCAGACTCATGTCTGGTGTAGAGTAGGCCAGTCCACATGTCTGGAGCTGCGTCTAGTGGACAGTCAAGGTAGTGGAGTGACAGCTTGGCTGAGGATGAGCCTGGGTCAGGAGGCTGAGGCCCAGTGGCACCTGCTTGGGCACTAAGGGCTACAGGGAAGGGCTGTTGGTGTGACGTGACAGGTTAGAAAGCCACCCAAGACTGTCTGGAATGTCAGTGTTGGAGTGTTACCAGGCTGGAGAGGCATAACTTGCCAGAGAGCAAGCGAGAAGTCTTCCTCTCAGCAAGAAGCGGGGTGTTAGGCCTGATGACGAGCAGAGAGGGATCACGATGGGGCTGAATTCAGGCCACCACTGTTAGAAGGAACACATCTTTCTCCAGCACAGGAGGAAGTAACAACCACCAGGGTTTCATGACTCTGCTCTCACCCTCTGTAACCATCAGCACACAAACTCCCAGAGCCTCTCACAACCTCTTCTGTGATACCATTGGTGCCAAGCGTAGCTCTCCTCTCTTCCAGCTTCTCCCTCAGCCCCCTCAAGGCCCTCTTCTTGGTGGAACTTGTGGATCCCCTAAACACTGCCAACAGCTGTCTGCCCTCCTGTCTCACCCTGTCCTGAGCAGCTCCATCTCCTTCTCTCATTACTCACAATCCCCAGACCTCTAGCTTGGGTCCTGTCTCAGGCCTTAAGCCTGAGTTTTCATCTGAGTGGAGAGTTCCTGGGGAGGAAGATGGTCACCCACAAGGCAAGGCTGGGAGAGGCTGAGGGCGAGGCAGCAGAAGGCTGGAGGGTTAGTTCCAGGCTGGACCAGCAGGGCTGGTTTGAATTCTTGGTGTTGCTTTGGTTGAGGGGAGCAGAGGGAGGCAGGTGCTCCTTATCAGGTGAGTAGAATTAGGCCAAGATTTACCTTTTATCCTACTTGGGTCCTGTTCCAAAGTTTGGTATTATCTAAAGCTTACCTGACTCCTGGCCCAGGGGTCACCCCCCACTGTCCTTGAGCATGGTCTCTTCTGGTTGGTTACCTGGGTGCTGGGAAGGGCTGCCCCGGCCTCGCCAAGCCCTCCATTGATGCTGCTAGCCTTAGTCTTTATGATGGATTTGAGCTTCTGATTCTCCCAGATAAGCTGCAACAGCTTCTTCAGCTCCTCATTTTCCCACACCAGCTTCTCTATCTGATGCCGAAGTCCCTTGTAATTGATGGGTAAAGACATACCCCAGGGTAGTGGGGAGGGCGTTGCATCTGGAGGCTGCCCAGAGCCCTGTGCCTTTCCCGGACTGGAAGAGGACCCAGCAGTCTGCAAGGCTGGCCCAGTAGGCCTGGGTATTATAAGTTCAGAGGCTTTGCCCACATCCTTGCCCCTGCATGACAGGCTTAGCTCTGTGCCTACAGGCCTTTGTGCAGGCCCTGACTTGCCTGGAATGTCCAGCCTCTCTGTCCGGCCAGCCTCACCCTCATGTGCCCCTCTAAAAGGCCTTCTTCTCGGGGCCAGGAGTTTGGCCTAGTGGTAGAGTGCTTGCCTAGCATGCACAAAGACCCCGGTTCAACTCCTCGGCACCACATACATAGAAAAAAGCCGGAAGTGGCGCTGAGGCTTAAGTGGTAGAGCTCTAGCCTTGAGAAAGTCCAAGGACAGTGCTCAGACCCTGAGCTGAAGCCCAGGACTGGCAAAAAAAAAGAAAAAAAAGGCCTTCTTCTCTCCTACAGCTGTGCCCCATGTTGCAGCACTTATCCTGTTCTGTCCAGTGAGCTTCTTCATGCTTTCCCTGGCATTGCAGTGAAGGTGGGGGCTGGGCCTGTTCCGAGAAAGCCCAGCACCCCGCAAGGGCCTGGCTTGGTGTAGGTAGGTAGCCATGGACAATGCACTGCTGCCTTCCTGGTTGGGTGTCTTTTCCCTTGCCCTCTTGAGCTTGCCCCATCCTGCCCTGCCAGCCTTCTCCTGAAAGGGCTACACTCTGGACACCCAACATCTTCTGACCCCGGGCACCTTGGCTCCTTGTTTGGCTGTGGGTCCTGGGAATCCCCACAACAGCCTGGGCCTTCTGTGCTTGGTGATTCATCCCCCATCCCCAGCGGCGACTCCTCTGCCCCTGGAACCCTGCTCCCCAGCCTTTCCCTTCCAGTTCCAGGAACTCAAGATTCAGGGCACTGGCTCGCTTGCTCCCTCCTCCCTTCCACATGGCGCTCCCTCCCTCCTCTCAGAGCTTTCTACAGGGGCCTCTACCCACTGGCCAGCCGGGAGGCCTTACCCTGATGCTGGCACTGGCTCCCAAACCGTTCACAGGACCGGAAACAGAGGGTGAATTCCAGGTTTAAGTCAGCGGGCAGCCCAGAAGGAGCGGAGGCCCGGGAGGAGGAGGGGCTCAGTCAGGGCTGGGGTCTGTGTGAGTTGAGAGGTCCACCTGGACCTCACAGTGAGGGATAGACCAAGGCTGGCTGACTGGATGCCCCAGGGAGCAGGGAAAGCCCTGTGATCTCCTGTGAAGAGGAGCACTGGCATGGCACCCCCTGGCTCCTCTCCAGCTTTGGAGATGGCTGAGCTGTGAGAGTGGATGTCGTCTGTGATTTTGGTAAATACCACTCTACACAGTGCTGCAAGGGCATTTTGTAAGAAGAGAGGTTACTTTCCACTTATGGATGGTCTGATCAATCAGCTGAATACCTGAAGAGCAAACTCTCTGTTTGAATTGCCATTGAAGAGTTTTTCAAAGGGACTGCACTTCCATAAGGCAGGCTAGGAACACAGTGCTCCATAATCAGTGCCATCCCTTCCTTCATCCTTGCATCATCTCTCTCCCTGCCCACCATGCTAGGTTACCCTTCTTCCCTCCCTCCCTCTTTTCCCACCCCGAGAAAACATTTCCACTTCCTAGCACTTATCTTGATAAGCTATATTAGTTGTCACAGGAGTTACACTTTCGATTCCTCCCCTAAGTAAACCCTCCTTTAGACAGCTTGTTTGTGTGTAAATGCCTTGAGCCCTGTGTGGGTTATCATGTCCAGTGGTATTTTACATCTTCCATTTACATACACCATTTTTCTCTCTGAGCCTGGCCTACTTAACATGGTTATTCTAGGTCCATCCATCTTCTGCAAGCAACATAGTATTATTCATTCTAATGGATGAGTAAAATTCCATGATGCATATATATACCATATTTTGTTGATTCACTCCTCTATTGTAGGCATTGGGTGTTTCCATAATTTGGCTGTTGTGAATAGTGTGGCAGTGGATGTACATGTGCAAGTGTCTTTACCATTTCCTGGCTTGTGATGCTCTGGGTAGGTGCCCAGGAGTGGTATGGCTGGATTGTAGGGAAAGTCTGCGTTTAGTTTTGTGAGAAACCTCCAGACTGACTTCCAGTGGTTTGTATACATTTGCATTCCCACCAAGAGTGGAATGGGGGTCTTCTCCCCCTATACCAGCCAGCATCTGTTACTGTTTGAATTCTCTGTCCTGGCCAGGCTTACTGGGGTGAGATGGGAGCTCAGTGTTGTTTTTATTTGTATTTTATTTATGGCTCGGGATGTTGAACATTTCCTCATGTGTCTGTTGACCATTTTTACTTCTTCAGGTAAATCTCTGTTCAGCTCCTTTGCCCATGTATGGATCAGGTTAATAGTTTGGATGGGATTCATTTCTTGAGCTCCTTGTCTATTTTGGATAGTAGGACCTTATTGGATATATGAATGGCAAAGATCTTCTCCCAGTATGATATTTGTCTTTCTAGTTTAGTAACTATGTCCTTTGCTGTGCAGAAACTTTTAGTTTGATGTAATCCCATTTGTTAAGTCCCTCTCATATTTGCAGCACCCCTGTGACGTTTCTTTTAATTTTTTTGGGGGGGGATGGTTCTAGGGCTTGAACTCAGGGCTGGGGCACTGTTATTGAACTTTCTCAAGGCTAGCACTCTACCACTTGAGCTGCAGCACCCCTTCCAGCTTTTCTGAGTATGTGGTACTGAGGAATTGAACCCAGGGATTCATGCATGCTAGGCAAGCTCTCTACCACTAGGCCACACTTTCGGACTTCTTTAAAATTTTGGTTGTTGTTGTTGGTGGTGGTTGAGCTCTTCATCTCAAGGCTACAGCCCTACACCTTGAGCCATAGCTTCACTTATCAGTTTCTCCTGATTAATTGGAGATAAGAGTCTCATGGACTTTAGCACCTGGGCTGGCTTTGAACCTTGAACTTCAGGTCTTTGCCTCCTGAGTAGCTAGGATTACAGGCATGAGCCACCACACCCGGCCTAATTTTTTTTTGATGGGCCTGGGGCTTGACCTCAGGAACTGTTCACTCTCTTGAGCCTCTTTGGGCTCAGGTTATTACTCTACGACTTGACCCACAGCACCAGTTCCAGCTTTTTTGAGTAGTTTATTAGTCTCATGGGGTCTTTCCTGCCTGGGCTGGCTTTGAACTGCAATCCTCAATCTCAGTCTCCTGAGTAGCTAGGATTACCGGCAAGAGGGGTGGGAGTTTGGCCTAGTGGTAGAGTGCTTGCCTAGCATGAGTGAAGACCCAGGTTTGATTCACATACATACAAAAAGCGAGAAGTGGTGCTGTGGCTCAAGTGGTAGAACTCTAGCCTTGAGAAAGCCCAAAGACTGTGCTCAGGCCCTGAGCTCAAGCACAGAGCCCAGCACTGGCCAAAAAAAAATCTTTACTGATAGCATTTTAATTTTCCATTGTACTAACATTTCTTTCCTCCAAGTATGTGAATATAATAGTTAATATAGTATAATGTGATATTATAGGATATTTATTACTAAATGTATGGCAGGCATCCTGTTTGTTTCATGCCAGTGGTAAGTGGGCATTGTGCCTGCTTTATCAAACTCGCAGTGAATTGGAGTGGCTGGGGACAAAGTGATCACAATAACATGGAGGCAGGGGAGTGGCTAGTTGGTGGAGGGTTCATCTAGCAAGCAGGAAGCCTGGGTTCATTTCCTCAGCATCACAATCACAGAAAAAGTTGGAAGTGGCACTGTGGCTAAGAGGCAGAGTACAAGCCTTGGGCAAAAGAAGCTCAAGGACATACCCAAGGCCCTGAGTTCAAGTCCCAGAACCGGCAAAATCAATAGCCAATGGAAATGTTGTGTCACTCAGGGCACATGGCTCTGAAAGTAGGCATGGCTGGCTCAGGTGAAACTCACTTGGATCATGGAGGGGCTCGTGTTCTTGAAGAATTCCAGGGACGGTAGGATGAGGAGCAGGGATGTAGGTGCTGGAGAAGGAGGCAGAGGACAGGCTCTAATGTTGAGGCTTTCTTCCAGAGGCTTTCAGAAGTCCCAAGGAGTATTTTCAGTAATAACTAGTTTTAGTGAAGGTGTAATTCGTATTAATTGATTTCACTTACTGAATTATTTTTATGGGAACATTAGTTTACAAATTCTGTATGTATATTTAGAATGAAATTGCTTGTATAAAATCTATATCTAATGAACTGGGGATTCATCTTTAGTGGAGAGTATAACATTCTACTTGAGATAGTAAGGATTCTTCTCCCATAAGAAGGATTTATGCTTTTACAGCCCATGTATAATTTGTGTGTGTGTGTGTGTGTGTGTGTGTGTGTGTGTGTGTGTGTGTGACTTAACCTCTGAGCATTGTCCCTGAGCTCTTCAGCTCAAGGCTACTGCCCCACCCGTTGAGCCACAGCCCTACTTGTGTTTTTCTGATGGTTAATTGAAGGTAAGAGTCTCATGGACTTTTTAGTGCCAGGGCAAGCTTTGAACCGCAAACCTCAGGCCTCGGCATCCTCAGTAGCTAGGATTAGAGGAGTGAGTCACTGTGCCTAAATTTCCTCCAAAAACTGTTGGGCAAAATCACACAGGTTCTTTCCCGACCTCTTCATTTGCCTTCTCACCCAGCCATGCTTTCAGAATCTTTTGTTCATTGTCAAGAGCAGGAAAGAATTAAAAAGTCTCTGGTGAGTTGCTTTTTATTTCTTACATTGCATTTTATGAATCTAAGGGTGTCCAAGAACTAAAAACAGAAAAACAGATTCAGCTTTGGGAACAGGTTCATAAGTCAGATAAAAATGGCTTGTGGAGTTAGCAGATTATAACATCTTACATTCTGTCTAAGTTAAAGCAGATTTGCTTCAGTTTGTTTGTAGTTTTTCTAATGTGATTCAAGGACACCTAGGAAGTAACTTCCCATGGAAGGTAAATTTTCACTATCAACTTATCAGAAATCTCATTCTCATGCCTAACATTATACTGTGTTAAGTTCTACTGCAGTTAATGAAATAGTGTGGTCAAACTCACCTTCAGATATTCTGGAAGAATGAGTTAGCTATTTGTCCTTAAATTACTCTCCATATAGGCTTCTTGAAGTGCTTTGTGGTCTTCATTTACTTGAAAGTTAAGCTTCCTTTGATATAGTTTATGGTACTTTTAGAAATCCCTCTTTCCATTCTCTAAGGACTCATCAGAGATAAGATCTAGTGATTAATTGGAGATAAGGAATCCCACTATCTACTGATTAACTGGAGATGAGTCTCAGTTTCTTTAGTGCCTAGGCTGGCTTTGAACCATGATCCTCAGCTCTCAGCCTGATTAACAGCTAGGATAACATGGCTGAGCATAAATGAAAATTTTATCAAGAAATATTTGATGCACTTTCCAACTATATTCTGTATTGTAGAAGGTAGGCAATGTTCACAAAACTTCATGCTAGCCTTTCTTTTGCTTAGGAAGAAAATATCAGGCTATCAATAATCAGCCTTGATCTTTGGAAATTTAATAACAAAATTGATTACAATAGCATGTTTTTGTGCTACTTACTTTTATTTTTTAGCATATTTTTATTTGGGGACCTAAGTGAAATCTTGTAAGGAACAAATCAATCATTACCTACCTTGTCAAGTACTGCTGCTCCCTTTAACAATCACCTGGAAGCTATGCTTTTCAAAGATCTACTGATGTGGTTTGTATTCCCTATGAGGTCCTGCAGGTTTTGATTGCATATGAGGGCACTTTTCTTTTTTCCTTGTCCTGGGCTTGAGCTCAGGGTCTGAGCACTGTCCTTGGACTTTCTCCAGGCTAGCGTTCTACCACTGAAGCCTCAGCAACACTTCTGGCTTTTTTCTATGTATGTGGTACCAAGGAATCGAACCTGGGTCTTCGTGCATGCTATGCAAGAACTCTACCACTAGACTAAACTCCCAGCCATGAGGGCACCTTTTAATAGTAGCTCTAAATGGATTTTTCAGTGAGGCAGAATATGAACATGCAGGAATTATTATTTGTTTACTTCCTTGTTAGTGAATTTTATCAAAATGAGCTAAAACTACTCTATCAGATACCTACTTATAACTCATGTTGTCATGTCAATTTATTAGCTCCTTAATGTTTTGTTTGTCTCTATTGCTAGCAGCAGAAATGTATTCTGATGTATTAGGGAAACTTTGTATTTGTAATTATCTCCATAATATTTGAGAAAATGTGTATTTTGAGTTTTCATTCTCCCACTCTATGGATAACACAGGAAGCTGGAAATATTTTATGTAAGACAAAAGCATACATGCAGAAGGATAAAATTCTAGAACTGATGTGCTCATGATTCAAATCTAATTTCTTGAAGGAAATGTGTCGTTGCAGGAGGTGGTGACATTTGGTGATGTGGCTGTGGACTTCAGTTGTGAGGAGTGGAAGAACCTAAACAATGCTCAAGGACCCTGTATAGAGATGTAAAGCTAGGGAACTGCAGCAACCTGGTTTCCTTGGGTGAGCAAAAATCACCTGATCTTGAAAGATCAACTGATATGTTTTTAATGGATAGGTGAAGTTACTTCTATTAGTTCTATTTAGATGAACTATTTTTGTCACTGGGAAATGTCATTTCTTTTTTTTTCTTCCTCTCTCTCTCTCTCTCTCTCTCTCTCTCTCTCTCTCTCTCTCTCTCTCTCTCTTTGTTGCTGTTGTTGTTGGTCATTGGGCATAAGCTCTAGGACTGGGAACTGTTCCTGAACTCTTCAGCTCAAAGCTAGTTCTCTGTCACTTTTAGCCATATCATCAGTTTTTGTTTTCTTGTGGTTAATTGGAGTCTCAGACTTTTGTGCCTGCACTGGCTTTCAACTGATTTTGAACTGCAATCCTCTGATCTCAGACACCTGAGTAACTGGTATTACAGGTATGTGCCACAGGCACCTAGCAGTATTGTTTGCTTCTTGTTGTATTTTACTTTTTTTCCAGTCGTGGGGCTTGACCTTAGGGCCTGAGCATTGTCCTTGGGCTTTTCCTCAAGGCTAGCACTCTACCACCTGAACTGAAGCACCGTGTCCCACTCAAATGTGGTATCAAACCCAGGTCTTTGTGCATGCCAAGTTAGCACTCTACCACTAGGCCAAACTCCCACCCAAGTATTGCTTTCTTCTAAGAAAAACTTGAACTTGATTATGTAATTCTTTTTGGGGGGGAGGGGTTAAGGGGCTTGAATTGTGGGCCTGGGCACTGTTTCTAAGATCTTCAACTCGAGGCTACCACCCTACCCCTTGGCCTGGGCACTGTCCCTGAGCTCTACAGCTCAAGGCTATCATCCTATCCTTGAGCCACAGTGCCCCTTCGCATTTTCTACTGATTTATTCTCATTATTTAAGCAGCCAGATCAGTAGTTTGACCAAAATCTGAACTGTTTCCTAATAAGAGACTATCTTTACAAATCTGAGGTAATTAATGTAATTGGATATATAATCTAAAGTAGAATGCATATGACTATTGGAATTATGATCTAGGAATCATTAGTGTGTATTCATAATCCAAACCTGGCACTGGTGCATTGGTTTATCCTTGTACTCCTACCCACTCAGAAGGGTGAAATTTAATTACAATTAACCCCTCAAGAACTGGAATTGGAACATGGACTCATACTGGTAGAATGCTAGCCTCGAGTAAAAGCTGAGTTCCAGCCACACAATGGGGAAAAATGTAAAGCTAGGGAAAAGTCAATCATGGAGCCAGTGAGAAATGAGAAACATTTAGGAGCAACCTTGTGAACAGAATGTGTTGAAATCTTACAACACAGATGACACACCATGAGCAATAACTCTTCAGTATTCCTTATCAGCAGGGCATTCTTTTCCTAAATCTGTATTGATTGTAAAGCTGGAGTAGGATGCAGAACCATGGATACGAGAAGTCTCAGAAAAGAATTTTACAGGGGAGTTATTGCATTTTGTATAGTGATGGTAGAGCCAGAGCAAGTAGATAAATAAATCTTGAGCCATATGAAGCAATAATATTCCTAGTTCCCCTAAGTTCTGCATGTGGCAGAGAACTAGATGATCCGTTTTCTCAAAGATTTATCAATCAAGAATTCATAGGAAGACATACTGAATTTTGTGTGGCAGTAGAGTTAGAGTTAGAAATACTCTTTATCTTTGTGGAAATCATTCTCAAACAAAAATAATTAGAGATATAAAAAATAAGATTTATTTTTCTTTATAAGTAGGATAACACAGGTAAAGTATAAAATGGAATATGCCAGTATTGGTGTCCTTTGATAAAAAAATGTCTTCTCAATAAAGGGCAGACACTGTGATTCAGATTCAAAGATTTTAGTCTACAGTGGATTATTGACAAGTCCTGAGGTGGAGTATCCTTGATTTTTCATGATTCTTATGGTCAGAATTGTCAGAAAGGGGATTTGTACTTAGACTTTGTCTAAGATTGATAGAAATGAACTTTAAAATTCCCACAGATACATGAAGAAATTGATAGTGAGAAGTTAGTAGTCAAGAGATTCATGTATAAATCTTTACTCTAGGAACCTTTACCATTTAGATAAAAGGCAAGGGGATGGATAAAATACTCCAGTGGTATCTGAATCTGGAAAATATTTCTGTTCTTCACTTAATGGCTAAGAAGGAAAGCAGCAATATATACATATTTCAAGAACATAAAAGAAACAGCTTATTTCCCCATGGTAAATAAAAACAGTATTTGAAATACACAACCATAAGGATACTATAGGTAGATGGTAAGTACACAGTTTAAAACTCTACCAACACAAAGTGGAATTATTTGTGATGTTTTAAAGTCCTAAAAGTTAGGGAGGGAGAAAATGTCTACCTTGACCTGGCACGGTGGCTCACTACTGGAATCCTAGCTACTCCAGAGGCTGATGTCTGGGGATCATAGTTCAAAGTTAGCCTGGGTACTCTTTTTTTATTGCTTATTTTTTTTATTGTAATTAGTAAAAGGGTTACATGATATTTGTCAGATAGAAGGTGCATTAATTCACATATATTGATACCCTTTCATAGGTCTTGGTACCCGTTTCCCTCCCCCCCAAACCTCCCACCCATCTTGGTTTTCCCCCCTTCCCTATCAAATTTAAAATATCCAAATACAAATAAATTCAATATATCAGATAACAAAGTGAGATACTATACCAATATGAGATAACCAAGGGACAGCAAAGGAGATGAGAGACAACATAGTACATTAAGGACAACAATAGTTCATTTCATGGCTTTTGTTTCACTATCCTGGAGGTCCTTTCAATTAGCTTCACATTATATGGCCTTATGTATCAAGATTTTCCTCTATTGCAAATCTCTGCTAGTAGAGCCCAAGGTTTCTACTGATTATGACAAATGAGGGAAACCATAGAGCCTAAGTTCCTTTGAGTCTGGATTACTTCACTTAATATGATTTTTTCTAAGTCTTTCCATTTCCTAACAAATGGGGTGATGTCATTCTTTCTGACAGCAGCATAGAATTCCATTGTGTACAAATACCACAACTTGTTGATCCACTCATCAACTGAGGGACATCTAGGTTGGTTCCATATTTTTGCTATTGTGAATAGTGCTGCAATGAACATTGTTGTGCTAGTGGGTTTAGTATGTCCTTGTTTCTGGGTGGTTGGGTAATTGCCAAGTAGTGGAATTGCTGGGTCATAGGGGAGTTCTATGTTTAGCCCTTTGAGGCACTGCCACACTGCTTTCCATAGTGGTTGAACGAGTTTGCACTCCCACCAACAGTGTAGTAGTGATCCCTCCTGGCCACATCCCCTCCAGCATCTGTTGTCATTCGTTTTTCTGATCCTGGCCATTCTAGCTGGAGTGAGGTGGAATCTTAGAGTTGTTTTGATTCGCATTTCTTTTATGACCAGAGATGTTGAGCATTTCTTCATGTGTCTATAGGCCATTTTTGTTTCTTCTTCAGAGAAGACTCTCTTTAAGTCTTTGGCCCATCTTTTAATGGGATGGTTGTTACTTTGGAGGTTAGTTTTGGAGTGATTCAATTTTTTGAGTTGTTGATATATTTTAGATATGAGGCCTTTGTCCGTTGTTTGGTTGGTGAAGATCTTCTCCCACTCTGTAGGCTTCCTGATTAGTTTACTAGCTATGTCCTTTGCCATACAAAAGCTGTGCAGTTTAATGCAGTCCCACTTATCCAACGTTTCTCTGATTTGTTGTGATTCTTGGTTCTTATTAAGAAAGTTTCGACCTGTACCAAGGAGGCCTAGTGTATCTCCTATTCCTTCCTGTAGAGTTTTCAGTGTGTCAGCTTTTACCTCCAGGCCTTTGATCCATTTGGAGTTAATTCTAGTGCAAGGTGACAAAGAAGGATCCAGCTTTAGTTTTCTGCAGGTGCTTAACCAGTTCTGCCAGCACAACTTGTTGAAGAGGCTTTCTTCCATTCTATTTTTTTGGCTCCCTTGTCAAAGATTAGGTGGCCATAGGTCTGTGGTTTAATACCTGGGTCCTCAGTTCCATTCCATTGGTCTTCAGGCCTGTTCCTGTGCCAGTACCAAGCTGTTTTGAGAATTATAGCTCTGTAATAGAGTCTAAAGTTTGGAATTGAAATTCCTCCAGCGCTGTTCTTTCTGCTAAGAAGTGTTTTTGCTATACGGGGTCTTTTATTATTCCATATGAAATTTTGGATTGCTTCTTCTATTTCTTTAAAGAATGACATTGGGATATTGATGGGTATTGCGTTGAATTTGTAGATAGCTTTTGGCAAGATTGTCATTTTCACAATGTTGATTCTTCCAGTCCAGGAGCCTGGGAGGTTTTTCCATTTCCTTAGTTCTGCTTTAATTTCCTTTTTTAGGGTTTTAAAGTTTTCATCAAAAAGGTCCTTTACATTCTTAGTTAAGCTAATTCCTAGGTACTTTATTTTCTTTGAGGCTATTGTGAAAGGAGTTTCTTTCCTGATTATTGCCTCGTTCCTCTCACTGTTGGCATAAAGGAAAGCAGTTGATTTTTGAGGGTTGATTTTATAGCCTGCTACTCTTCCAAAGCTTTGAATCAGCTCAAGGAGCTTGGGAGTAGAGTCTATAGGATTCTTTAAATACAGAATCATGTCATCTGCAAAGAGGGATAGTTTTATTTCCTCTTTCCCTACTCGGATCCCCTTTATGCTTGCTTGTTGCCTTATTGCACTGGCTAGGAATTCTAGTACTATGTTAAAGAGGAGTGGAGAGCGTGGGCATCCTTGTCTCGTTCCTGATTTTAGAGGGAATGACTTTAGATTTTCACAATTAAGTGTAATACTAGCAGTAGGTTTGTCATACACAGACTTTATTACATTGAGGAATGTTCCATGGATTCCTAGTTTCTCCAGAGCTTTTAACATAAAGGGGTGTTGGATCTTGTCAAATGCCTTTTCCGCGTCTACTGAGACAATCATGTCATTTTTGTCCTTGCTCCTGTTGATGTGTTGAATTATATTAATTGATTTGCGTATGTTGAACCAGGTTTGCCTCCCTGTGCTGAATCCAGTTTGATCATAGTGTATAATTGTCCCGTCCGGCGGGACGTCAACTAGGGCCAAGAACCTAGAGGGAGGAATGAAAGGGACAGGAGACACGAAGAAGGCAGCAAGACAAGCGTTCTGATCAAGCTGCGAATTTTATTTTTCACACAGGGGTTTATATGCCTCTTCAGGAGAGGCAGGAGGGGGTTGGGGTGTGGGAACCGCTTGGGGCAGGGGGTGTGGTAATGGGATGTTTGCTTCTGCTCCGGGTAGAGGCCAGGTGGTAGGATGTTTGCATATCAATGCAAGCAGACATGCAGGCACCAAGAATTCAGGGAAGGGGAGAATGTCTCCGACATATCCTCCCTAAACCTTAAAACAAGTGAGGGCGAGGATTTAATCTGAGTGGGGGAACAGAGGCCCTAATAGAAAGGAGATCATGTTGAGCAAGAAGCAAGACACACTAGCTGATGTGTCTGTCTTTTTGCTGAGGATGCCAACTTATCGGGCGCGTCCTACCCCGCAGGAGCTCAGGAAACAGCTGTGTGGTGGTGGTGGAATCAGGCGGCAGCAGCTCTCCGGAACTCCGATGGAATATCACACCTCCTGCTGTATTGCCTGCAAATTTCTGCACAAACTGGTTAAAGAAGCTTAACCTAAGGCCTGACTTCAGTGAATTCTCCCAATGATTCCCTGGTCCCTTTATCTAAAGGGGATTGACGGGCGGAGATTCATCTTCTATAACTTCTTCAAGCTGACTCAGGGGCGTTGTCTCTGTACTTGACCAGGAACCTTAAAAAGCTTAGCCTATTTTACCAAGGGGTTGCCAGGATTAGCTATCAGGAACAATGATTTGCTCCAAACTAGAGATCATATTCAACATTTAACAACTGCACAAACCTTTTTTGGCTACAATAGTTTAGTTTACTTAGCACCCATTTGCAAAGGCATTTTCCTGATTGTCTGGGAAACTAAATCTCTGCAACCTTAAACAATGCTTTAGTTGTCAGATCTAAACAGATTAATAGAGACACAAGTCTCAGATCCACAAACTTTCCTGAATTTGTGGCTGGAGTCAAATCAAACTTTACTCAGTTAGGACTTTAAACTGCCCATTATCACAGATGATTGACAAGTTCCTGCCCAGTTTTGGAAGGCACAGGCATTAGTAAGGCATGCTTACAAACTATTCTATGACCTCCCAGCTCTGATTAATATTGAATGGCCAAGCACGAGTGACTCTAGGATCTGACACCATCTCTGCCATCCACGCAGAGGCTTTCTGCATCTGGATACTTCATTGTCCCAGTAGTGTCTCTCCACACAGGGATAAACATCCCATGGGCATTTCACTTGCTTGGTTGCTGGACTTGAACTCGGGGCCTGGGCACTGTCCCTCAGCTCTCCAGCTCAAGGCTAGCACTCTGCCACTTTGAGCTCCAAAGCAACTCTGCCTCAATTAGCACTCTGCTGCCAGATTAGACACCACAGTCTCACAGGGACTTTGCTTTGCCCGGGCTGGCTGGAAACTGCAGCTTTCAGATCAATGAGTCCTACAAAAGGCCAAGTTACTCCAATTAGAAGCAACAAGGTGGTCAACTCAGAAATAGTCTCTAAGCATGATCTTACCTGGAACTTGGTAAGAGCCAAAGTTACATCTGAATAAGGATTGCTATCCTTCTCCATGAGCCAGCTGGAAATTGCTATAAGGAGACTTTATAAGAGCAGGCTAAATAGCAATTAAGCAATCATTTTGGTAGTCCTAATTTTCCTTTTTTCTCTTTCTTGAAACAAACATTTAGGACAACTTCACTTTCAAACTTGTTTAGAAACCCATTTCCAATGTTCTTAAAAACTTTTGCTGATACTGGCTTAAACAATTAACACCTTAGCCTTTATTTGCAATTGAAAAACCTTTAAGGGCACAAAGAACTCCTTCTGCCTTCAGGCCCCCTAGGGCTCAAGGCACTCCTCTTGCCTTTTAGAAAAGGGCTTTTTTTTTCTTTTGCAGTTTAGATTTCTGTCTAAAACTCCAACAACAGTTTAAACTCAAATAACAGTTTTTCCCTAATGCAAGAACTATAGACATCAGTGCACCAAAAGTCTAAGTCTGGAATTAGTTTCCTTCCTTTTTTAAAATACACCCAATTGCAGAGATAAACCTTTAAATATTCCTTTAAAATACTAATCACATTATCCACATTTTACCATCAGATTTCTAGTGTCAGTTTGCAAGAAAAGACAGGCAAAGTTTCTGACGTTAATGAACAATTTTACATTTAAATCTCTAATACATGTTTCCAAACTTTAACTTAAAGTAATAAATTCCAAATTCCCTAACACCTCTGTGCTAAACAGGATACAATGTTTACAATGTAAACAGCTGTATGCCTTGCAATAAAATGCAGATTTCAGGATCTAGAAAAATATTTACCAGTTTTTCTTTAAGACAATGCAATAATCCTTTGAGACATAGGAAACATTCATACCTACTAATTTTTTTGAAGTTTAGACTTAGATTTACCCAATTGCTTTTGTGTTTCAAATGAGCTCAACCATTGTTTTATACAGCATGCTGACACCTTGAACATGTTCACTCACACCCATTCGCACACACATTCATACTCAAAGATCTTAAAGTGCGCAAAATATCAGCCGTTCATTTTCCGGAAATTTTAGTATTTTCAGGTGTTTTTTGTTGTTGTTTTAGTTGTTGTTATTTTTGCGAAGCTTATTCTTGGAGGTGACAACCAGGTTTTTTGTTGTTGTTGTTGTTGTTTTTGTTTTTAAACAAAGCTTTCTAACAAGGCAACTTAGCTGAAATTTATTCTTCCAGAGCTTGTTTCTGATATCAGACATATTACTTTTTGCAGATGAAAGTTGGGTGGGAGTCTTAAACCTAGGAGAACTAAGACAAGTCTGTGTCCTGTCACCAAGTGTCTCTAGACTGTCACTTCAGCAGGTTGTAGGAAAAAGGAAACTGAACGAAGCCTGCAGCTGCTTTGTCTGGCCTCTGCTCACCTCAGCTGCAGCGGATTGGGAGGGGCCATACCAGGCCCGAGTGGAGCCAAAACTTTTTACTTCCCAGAAATATTCAAATAGATAACAAGGATGTGTGCTTGAGTACACGCAGAAAAACCATAAGGATCCATATTTAGAACTGGTACCAATTTTAAAGACAAAACTGGACAAGGAAAAATATGTAACACGAACAAGACAGAGAAGAGACTGCTAAACTTTTGATGGCATGCCTGGCCTTAAACTACCAGCTGGCAGATGGAGTCCATCCTAACACACCTAACAAAAGGCTCTGAAACAAAATCAGACATTGACATATACTCAATCAGATATACTTAACACAAAAACATGAGCTCAGGCGAATGTTTTCACCAAACAGCTATTTTTAGATTTAGACATGTCTTGCTGGTGGGACTCTCAGGAATGCTCTGTTATCCACAAGAAACTCAGAAGGGGGGGGCGGGTCAAGGCGTCCCTTGACCACCCAGGCCTCTGTATTATAAAAATAAAACAAAACAGAACAAAACAAAACAAAACAAAACACAGACACACAGGGGGTCGGCCGATACTTACCTCCAGAGGCCTTTGCTTTTCACCTGGGCATCTTTTAAACGTTAACGTCCTTAGGGGCTGATGAGTTAACTTGCTTAATCAATCTCTCGGGCACCATCTCGGTGCCGATTGTTTTTGATCCAGGACACAGGCTGAACCGCGTCCCCAAATGAGTACTGGATCTGGATCATTCCAGTTATTAGTGAGGGGGTCTCGCCACATCACCATAGGCGGAGACGTATCTGGAGAAGGGTGCCAGTGGCGGTCTGCAGCCAAATGATCGTTATTATCCAAAGTCAGAAAATTTAACACAAAGAGTGCATGACTTAATCGATCACGGGGGGAAGCAAAGGATAAAGAAGTGGATTTAAGCCTCGTAAGCCAAGTTTTTAGCGTTTGCTGGGCTCTCTCAACAATTCCTTGACCTTGTGGGTTATAGGGGATTCCTGTAATGTGATTAATGTGAAGCGCTTCACAAAACTGTCTAAATTTTGCACTAACATAAGCAGGTTTAATTTTAACAGGTTTTCCCAGGACAGAAAAGGCTGTGACAAGATGTGAAATAACATCCTTTGTGGCTTCTCCCGAATGAGGGGGGGCAAAAATGAAACCACTATACCTGGGCATCTTTTACAAAAAAGGTTGTTAAAGGAAAACCACTGTTTCTAGAAAAAGCAATCTTATCTCAATAGCATAAATATGCAAATTATTAGGAATTGATAAAAGACTTGGGAGCCCTGGTCGGGTCATTCCCATGGGCATACTGCAGGGAGATCATGAAGAAACCTGTATCTGAAACTTGTATTTGCCTGATCCTTATTAATTTTAGTAGCTCCAATTGTTTTCCCGGCCAATAGGTCATTGCTCCACCCACAGGGTGAGGGGCATGCAGTTAGACTGTGGCCCCTAGAATTGGGGGAGCAGTTCTATGCTAATTGTTTCATAACTAATGCAGTCATCATAAAATGTCACAACATCTGTATCTTGTCTCTCCCTAGAGATTACAGGGCAAGTCCTCTTTAAGAGCAGCGGCTGAATGGCTCTGGCCAGGACAGGGGGCTTGCCAATTGCTAAGATGCTGCTAGGCCAGCTACACCGAAGAGCTGGGGCCTGTGGCAGTTTCTAGTTGCTGGGAGCTTAAGGCCTGAGAGGATTGCTGATGAGCCAGGCTTTGGAGGATGGTTTTGGCCCAGGGCGAATTAGGCCCATTTTTGGAGACTGCTTTCTTAAGCTCTTTTAGGGCAGGTCTATTGCCCCCAGGGTTAGCATTTATCAAGCATGGTGGGGAGGAGTAAAATGGTGCTTAACCCGCCCTTTCCTTTCAGGGGAGGAGCTGCCGAGATATGGCGGGTTAACCTCCTCTTCCGGTTTAACACGAGGTGAAGCGTGGGAGTAAAATGGCGAAGGCTGCTCTACCCTCCAATTGTCTGCCGCAAATTTTGGGGCAGGAGCACTTGGTGTAGGGCTCTGGGGCCCGATCCCAGGATCAAAGGGGCCCAAAAATCTCTCCTCAGGGCAAGGCTCTAAAACCTGAGCAGCGGGAAGGCTAACTCTCCACAACTCTGAGCACTCTTTATTTAAAGTTTCCTTGTCCCTAGATGCCTTAAGGGCAGATAAAGTCTGATAGACCCCGAGGGGAGGATCCTCACCCAAGTTAATCTTCCTACTTCTCACCAGGAGCTCCACGCGGTCCCATGCAGCCCAATTGAAAAGAATGGCCACCATTAACATAGCGCATGTTAAGGCCTCCCAGACCTTCTTGGCCCCAGTATCTGAAATCTCCATACCTCTGCTTTTAAATCTAGACGCTGTGAGCACCGGTTAATTTTGTAGATCTGACCTGTCCTGAGCCGCCAAAAAAATATTATCAGAGTGTAGGGAAATTGTAAAAAAGCAATCTTTAAGATCAATGATCATTTTATCTACATACATGGCCAAGCATGCACTATTTACAGTTTCAAGCAGAAAATCTTCCTTATTTGACCACAATTGCAATAACTACATGAATCTGATCTCCAGCTTGGCTCTGGGTTACCGGGAAAGCTAAGAAGGTTTGGTTTTTCAAAAGCAAGGTGGCAGAGTTCTAAATTGAGGGAGGGAACGCAACTCTTAAGGAGTTGAATATGTTCCCGTCTATGTTGGAGTGATCGCCGCAAGGCTGATAAATCAAGCATAGGGGGATCGGGCTCGTGGAGAGCCGGGGCATGAGAGGAGGGGGTCGGGAGGCCTGTCGCAGTACCTCCTCGCCGTACTTACTTAGAAGGGAGTCGGGAGGCCTGTCGCAGTACCTCCTTGCTGTACTTACTTAGAAGGGGGTCGGGAGGCCTGTCACAGTACCTCCTCGCAGTACTTAATTCTTTTTAACCCAAATTCTTCGTGTCTTGAGAGCCTATGAACAATTCCTGTGACGATGATGCCTGTCCCATGGTCAGTCACTTACCTTTCGCCGTCTCCACTCAGCGTTGACTGAGATGTCTCGGGCGGGCTACTCCGAGCTGGTCACACAATCACTTGGATCCAAGGTTTCCTGGAAGACAGCGTTCCTCAGCCTCGCGGGCACTCGAGCCGCACGTTGGGCGCCATTTGTCCCGTCCGGCGGGACGTCAACTAGGGCCAAGAACCTAGAGGGAGGAATGAAAGGGACAGGAGACACGAAGGCAGCAAGACAAGCGTTCTGATCAAGCTGCGAATTTTATTTTTCACACAGGGGTTTATATGCCTCTTCAGGAGAGGCAGGAGGGGGTTGGGGTGTGGGAACCGCTTGGGGCAGGGGGTGTGGTAATGGGATGTTTGCTTCTGCTCCGGGTAGAGGCCAGGTGGTAGGATGTTTGCATATCAATGCAAGCAGACATGCAGGCACCAAGAATTCAGGGAAGGGGAGAATGTCTCCGACATATAATTTTTCTGATGAGTTGTTGTAGACGGTTGGCCAGTATTTTGTTGAGAAGTTTTGCATCGATGTTCATCAAAGATATAGGTCTATAGTTCTCTTTCTTTGATGAATCTCTGTCTGGTTTGGGGATGAGGGTTATACTGGCTTCATAGAATGAGTTTTTTAAGGAACCTTCAATTTCAATTTCGTTGAAGAGCTTGAGGAGTATTGGTGTGAGCTCTGCTTTGAAGACCTTATAGTATTCAGCTCTGAATCCATCTGGGCCTGGGCTTTTCTTAGGTGGAAGTTCTCTAATTGCCATTTCTATTTCAGAGCTTGACATAAGCCTATTGAGTTGGCTTAGTTCTTCTTGGTTCAGTGTGGGTATGTTAATATTGGCTAGGAATTCATCCATTTCATCTAGATTCTCAAATTTGTTGGCATAAAGGTTTGAGAAGTAGTCCCTCATGATATTCTGGATCTTGGTAATTTCTGTCGTGATATTACCATTTTCATCTGAGATTTTGTTTATTTCGATATGCTCTCTTCTTTTTTTGGTAAGATTTGCTAAGGGCTTGTCAATTTTGTTAATTCTTTCAAAGAACCAACTCCATGTTTTGTTGATTCTTTCTATAGTTTTTTGGATTCCAAATCATTTAATTCTGCTTTTATTTTAATAATTTGCTTTCTTCTACTGGGATTAGGGTTGGTTTGTTGCTCTTTTTCCAGGAGCTTAAGGTGAGACATTAATTTGTTGGTTTGCAATTTTTCCAACTTGTTGTTGTAGGCACTCAGCGCTATAAATTTTCCTCTGAGTACTGCCTTTGCTGTGTCCCAAAGGAGTTGGTATTTTGTGTGCTCCTTACTGTTAAATTTCATAAACTGTTGGATTTCTGTTCTGATCTCTTCGATGACCCATTTGTGATTCAACAATGTGTTATTCAGTCTCCATGAGTCACAGGGTTTTCGTTGGTGGAGATGTGTGTTCAGTTCCAGTTTGATGCCTTTGTGGTCTGAGAATGTGCATGGAATAATTTCAGTGTTTCTGAATCTGTCCAGGTTTGTTTTGTGGCCTAAGATGTGATCTATTTTGGAAAATGTTCCATGTGCTGCTGAGAAAAACGTATATTTTGTTGTTGCTGGGTGGAATATTCTACAAATGTCTGTTAGATCTAGTTGGTCTATATAGTTGTTCAGTTCTAAGGTTTCTCTGTTGAGTTTTTGCCTTGTTGATCTGTCCATAGGTGAAAGTGGTGTGTTAAAGTCACCGACAATCACTGTCTTTCGATCTATGTATGGTTTCAGTGTAAGTAAAGTTTGCTTGATGAAGTTTGGAGCTCCGGGATTGGGTGTGTAAATATTTAGGATCGTTATGTCTTCCTGGAGGAAAGATCCCTTTAGTAGTATGTAGTAACCTTCTTTGTATTTTCTTACTAATTTTAGTTTGAAGTCTATTTTATTTGATATGAGGATGGCAACTCCAGCCTGTTTATGGGGGCCCTTAGCTTGATAGAGTTTATTCCAACCTCTCACTTTCAAAAGATGATTGTTTTTTTGGGTAAGATGTGTCTCTTGAAGACAGCAGAACGATGGCTCTTGCTTTTTGATCCAACTAGACAGCCTATGCCATTTAATTGGAGAGTTGAGTCCATTGATATTGAGAGTTAGGATTGAGAGATATTTATTAGGTCCTACCATTTGTAAAAAGCTTTTATTTGGGCCCGTGTCTTGACAGTTCTTGTGGTCCTTAGGTGGTATGCTGTTTAGGTGCCATTTCTTTCCCTATAGTGCATTTATTTTGGTTTTCTATGTATAGAACATCTTTCAGAATTCTCTGTAGTGTTGGTTTTGTTTCGACATATTGTTGTAGCTTTTCCCTGGAATGGAATGTTTTTATTGTTCCCTCAGTTATGAAGGAGAGCTTAGCTGGGTACAGTATTCTTGGTTGGTAGTTATTTGACTTAAGGGCATGACATATATGCTTCCAGTCACTTCTTGCTTGCATGGTCTCTGCTGAGTAATCTGGGGTTATTCTGATTGGTTTTCCTTTATAGGTTACTGAACCCTTTCCCCTGGCTGCCTTTAGGATCCTTTTTTTGGTTTCTACTGATCCAGTTCGGATTACCATGTGGCAGTGGGATGTTCTTTTCTGGTCAGGTCTGTTTGGGGTTCTAAAAGCTTCTTGTATCTGGATGGGTCTGCCCTTCTGGATATTTGGGAAATTCTCTGAGATGATTCCCTGAAGTATATTTCCAATACCATTGACCTCTTTCTCCAGACCCTCCTCAATACCAATTAGCTTTAAATTAGGCTTCCTAATTGTATCTTGGACCTCCTGAAGCGCTCTCTCATTTTTCCTAGATTTGGATTGACTCATTTTCTGTTCTTTCTCTATAATAACTAAATTATCTTCAGCCCCAGAAATTCTCTCCTCTGCATTGTCTAACCTGCTATCAAAGCTATCTACTTTATTTTTCACCTCCCTTGGTACTATTTGCTCATTTTTGATGCCTTGCATCTCTTCTTTTAGATCATGTATGGATTTCTTTAGCTCCTTGATTTCCATTTGAGTGGTTAGCTCAGTAGCTTTATTTTCTTTGAACATTTGCTGGAGTTCGGTCACCTTTTTATTTGTGGATTCTATGAATTCATCCTTCTTTCTGTGAAAAACCTTTATTATGGCCTCCTTTATGGCTTCTTCTTTTTCACTTATCACCTTGTTTATGGCTTCCTTCTGTTCAGCTATGGCTTCCTCCCTTATCTCTTTCTTTATATTTTCACATTTTTCATTAATGGTGTTTATCAATTGCATTTGTACAGCACTTGGAAGACTTTCCTCTAGGTTTGCCAGTGACTGTTCCATTGGCTGTTTACATTGGGTGGGGGAGGTGGGATATTTTGTTTCTTGATTTGACATTTTTCTTGAGTTTCTTGTTCTTCCCATTTGAAAATGGGAGGAAGGTTAATACTAAACACGATTATAGTTTTTCAGATATAACCAACCTAGACCTCTGTAGCTGGCAGACTCTAGATGTTCACAAGTTTTGATTGGTGTTATCACTCTTTCTTTCTGTGCAGTTACCGACTAGTCTAATTATTCACTGATAAGCGATTTATATCCAAAACCATAAGCCTGTCAATCCAATCTCTATTGTCTTTAAGTCCCTCTGAGCCTAGAGAATAATTAAACACCTAGATATACAATGTTGCTCAACAGCCATCAAGTGTAGATCCATGGAGTATAAGGGTTGAAAGATGAGCAGAGGTCTAGAGATAGAAAAATAGAATGAGAGAGGTCAGGGGGTAAGTAGGTAGAGTATTTGAGTACAAAGTTTGGAAGGTATTAGAATAAAAGTTATGTGTTGCTGCGCGACTAGCTCTTAGCCCAACCAGTGGCCTCACAGTGGACCAGGGATGGATCTGCAAGCTTCCGTCTGAGCGCGGTTGGCGGACGTTTTCCTGTGCTGCTTCCAGGGGCAGCCCCAAGCCAAGGGTCTGGGGATTGAGAGTTTCAGGAGCTCTCAGCAGGACCAGCAGGACCTGCAGGAGGCCGCTCTATTCCCAGGGGCGGGGCCCAACTGGGGACATGGGCTCCAAGGTCGGAACCGGGCCTTTTTGTTTCTCAGAAGTGGAGCTTGGCTGCTGGTCGGCCCTTCAGATCCCTGCTGTGTTTCCACTGCTTTGTCAGAGTCTGTGACTCTGGGGGGGGGGCCCTCGGTGGTGTCTTGCTCAGGATTCCCAGCTGGAGGATGCCCCGCTTAAGAATTGAGGGGGGGCAGATTCTGGCTCCTATTTACCCGCTCCCCCTACCCACTGCTGTAAGGCAGGGTCCCAAAGCCCTCCACTCTCCAGATCCAGTGGCCTGGGTGGGCGGGTGGGAGCTGGGACAGCTCCGCCTCCCCTGGTGGGGTGCTGAGTCTTAGGGTCAGCCTGCTTGTCAGTCTCCAGTCAGAGGGCTTGGGGTTGAGCCCGTTGGGCGGCTGGGAGTTGGGACAGCCCCGCCTCCCTTGGTGGGGTGCTGGGTCTTATGGGTAGCCCGCCTGTCAATCTCCAGTCAATGGCCTGAGGGAGGGGGCTGTTGAAGGGAGGGACAGGATTCTAAATTCCTTGCCCCCCTGCTCCCGCCAGTCTTTCTCGGGTGGGGTGTTGGGGTCTGAGTTAAGTTTTATTGCTTGGCACCCGCTCCGCTTTCCTGATGTGTTTGGGGATGCGCTGTATTACTCACGCCTCTGCGTCCGTCTGTGGGTGCTCCACGGTGGTGGGGAGTCTTTCACTCCCCTTGGGTCTCCGCCACCCCCTGTGTTCTGCGTCTGGGTTCCACTGCTTGCTGTTCTGGTTCCGCGTCTGGGTTCCGCTGTTTCCGCCGTTCGCTGGCCCGGTTCTGTGCTGGTTTCTGCAGCCATTGGGCTCCCAGCCTGGTGCCCTCCACTGCCACCGCTTTTCGTGGATTAGAGCCGGTGCCCGCCCCCGCTTTCCCAGCGTGGAGCCGGCGCCCGCTCAAGCCGCTGTTCTTGGCTTGGTCCAGCGCCAGCCGCTTTCCGCGGCTTTCGGCGAGAGGTGGGGGAGGGGTCCTCGTGTTCGGAATTCTTTGAGAAAGTTGGATGTGAGGTTTATCTGGATTTCTTTTCCGGTTTGAGTCCTTCTCCGTTGCTTTTTGAGTTTGTTGTTGTGGATTTCTTTAGATAGTTGGCTCGTGGGACTCCCTGGTTCTCTCTTTTTGTCAGAGAAAGCTAGGCAGCATCCCTATTGTCTCGGTGCCATCTTCCTTCCTAGCCTAGGTACTCTTATCTCCCAATTAACCACTATAAAACAGGACATGGCCTGTGTCTCTGTGGGTATGATGGTAGCCTTGATTTAAAAAGCCCATGGACAGTGCCCAGACCCACAATTCAAGCTCCATAACCAAAAAAAAAAAGCCAGAGGCGATGTCTCACACCTATAATCCTACTCAGTAGGCTGAGGTCTGAGGATCAAATTTCAAAGCAAGCCCAGGCACAAAAGAACCTGAGATTCTTATCTCCAATTAACCTGGAGAAAATGGGCAGTGGGTCTTGGCCCAAGGGTAGGGTGGTAGCCTTGAACTGAAGAGCTCAGAGACAACACCCAGGCCAAGTTCAACCTCCAGAACCCACAAAAATAAATAAATAAATAAATAAATAAATGAAAAAATAAATCTAAAGAAAGCAAATGTCTTTAAAGAAAATTGGAATCTTATTTATGTTTTTGTCTTTTTTTATTATAACTCATTTTAGATTTCCAAGAAATGGAAGACATAATTACAGTCTGCAAGGAAAATTCAGTTGGATGACTATGTGAAGTAGGAGTCACCAATAGTTATACAGTGGAAGAAAGAGGGAGATTAGTGAGAATATTTTATTTAAGTTCAAAACATAAGGCAGAGATGAGTAGGAATATTCTGGATTCCTTAGTGATGAAGACTGAAGAATTCAGTGAGTGTCAGAACACGCTCCTTTACAGTGAGCCTGATGACATACGTGCTGCATCTAGACCAGGTTTGTCTCCTGTAGTTGAAGAATCCTTCAGATATTCAGAGCATTTTAGACCAAAATTTGAGTGTTCTGATGAGCTGAAGTATTTTGAATATGGTGAAGAGAAGGTATTAAACTCAGAGAGCCTATTTTTAAAGCAGAATTGGGTTTTTGTGGGAGCCTCTAACAATAACCATAACCAGCATAGAGACAACTATGATAAGTCTACTCACAATACCCAAGCAGTAGTTCAGAGAGAAAAGAAAACAACTGAATGTACTAGATGTGGAAAAACGCACTCAGAAATCAGCTCCTAGGAGACACTGGAGAATTCATACAAAAAAGAAACCATATGAATGCAACAAACGTGGAAAGTCTTTCATCCAGAAGGTAGAACTTAATAATCATCGGAGAACACACACAGGAGAGAAAACTTAGCGATGTAAAGTATGTGGAAATTCCTTCTCCCTGAAGGCATACCTTACTACCTATCACGGAATACACACAGGAGAGAAATCATATACATGTAATAGGTGTGGAAAGTCTTTCACCACGAAAATAGATCATACTTTCTATCGGAGAACACACACAGAGAAACCATATCAATGTAAGAAATGTCAAAAGTATTTCAGAATGAAGTCAGACCTCATTTTGCATCAGAGAACACACTCAGGAGAGAAACCTGTAACATGTAAGAGGTGTGTAAATTTTTTCTCCCACAAGTCAGCACTTAATGCCCATCAGAAAACACACACTGGAGAGAAACCTTATCAATGTAACAGGTGTAGAAAGTCTTTCAGAAAGAAATCATACCTCCCTTTGCATCACAGAATACACACACAGAAGAGAAACATTCTCAATGTAATAGATGAGGAAAATCTTTCACCTGGAAAGCAATCCTTTATAATCATCAGAACACACACAAGACAGAAACTTTATGAATTTTAATGAACATAAAGTGTTTTTCATTCGGAAGGCAAAACGTACCAATCATCAGAGTATAAACAGAAGACAAAACTTACATAATTAATGTAGAAAAGCTTTCACCCAGAAGGCAGATCTTCCCAACCATCAGAAGAGACAAACAGAAAAACTTGATGAATGTTATGAATGTGAAAACTCTTTCATCTAGAGGAAGGCCTTACTAATCATCAGAGATGACATAAAAAAGAAACCGTATGAATAACAAATGTGCAATGTCCTTCACATAGGTATGACACCTAAGCAACCATAAAAGGAGTCTCACCCATGAGAAACCTTAAGACTAATAAAATATGTGAAGTATTCCTAAAAGAAAACTCGGTTTGCATCAGGATACCCACACAGAGTGAAGGCTTATGAATGTAGCAAATGTGTAACTCAGAAGGCACAGCTCAGAATTCCACATGACAGAAATCCTATGAATGAAACAAATATGGAAAGTTGTTTCTTTTTTTAAATTTTACTTTACTTGTCAGCTAGTTAATTGGATGTAAGACTAGTTGATTTCTGGTAGTTAATTGGATATAAGTGTCTCTTGGACTTTTTGTGCCAGGACTGGCTTTGCATCGAGATCCTCAGATCTCAGCCTCCTAAATAGCTAGGATTCCAGGCTTGAGCCACCAGCACCCATGAAATATTTTCAAGAAGTCATACCTCAGTTTGCCGAAGACAACACACAGGAGAGAAATTGTTTGAATGGAACAACTGTGGAATGTCGTTTACTAGGAATTCATGGCTCTGTACTTATAAAACACACAGGAGAGAGAAATCTCATTACTATAACAATGGAGTAAAATCTTTCATCTGGAAGGCACGCCCCAGTATTTATCAGAGAATATTCACTAGAAGAAAAGTAGCAAACAGAGCAAATGTTCAATGACTTTTAATCAGCCAAGAACGTGGAAAGCATCCATTTTTGCACTACTCCTCTAAAGTCTCCGAATGTATGTCTATTCATTATAGCAATGACATACTACATAGTGTTCAATTTTTGAATGGAAGATGCAATTCCATGCTTATTATAAAATTTGCACAGAAGTCAAATCTCTCTTAACATCTTTTTTTTGGGGGGGGGGTCATGGGGGTTGAACTCTGGGCCTGGGCACTGTCTCCGGGTGTCAATGTATGAGAATTAATGCACTTACTACATAGTGAATGTAACTGTAACCCCTCTATACATTACCCCAACAATAAAAATTAGTTTAATAAAGTCTCAAGTCCTTTTGTGTGTGGGCTGTCCTTGAACCTTGATCCTCATATGTCAGCCTCCTGAGTAGCTAGGATTCTAAGTGTGACTCATCAGGACTGGCTCCATCCAACCATCTTGTAACTTCCTTTACTCCCTCATTTTTTGCATTACTAACAGAATTAAGTTTGACAAAAGCATGTCTTAATTGGAAAGCATGTCTTAATTGTGTGGTATAGCTATCTTCAGAGAGATAGAGAAAAGAAAGTAGTGATGGCAGATAGATGTTCATCCTCCAAAGAACTGTACTTTCAACCTCCAGAATAGGGAGAAAGCACAGGCACTTCACATCATCCACACTGGTGTTTTACAATAACTCAGAAAAATCTAATCCTAGCTAATCTGGAGGCTGAGATCTGAGGATTGAACTTCATAGTCACCCTGGGTAGTGAAGACCACTAAAGACCAAGAGACTCTTATCTTCAATTAATCACTAGAAAAAGGGGAAGTACGGCTGTGGTTCAAGGGGCAGGGTGGTAGCCTTGAGCCGAAGAGCTCAGGGACAACACACAGGGTGAGATTAAGCCCCATGACCCACAATAAATAAATAAATAAATAAATAAATAAATAAATAAATAAGGAGCTAATAGTAGAAATAGCCTTGATCCAGGTGCTGTTGGCTCATGCCTGTAATGCTAGCTACTCAGGAGACTGAGATCCGAGAATCAGGGTTCAAAGCCAGCCTCTGCACTAAAGACATCCAGGTCCTGGCAATGAGGAGCAGGGGGCAAGGCAAAAGACCCTGGACCCTCCCATGAACACTGAACCACGAAGCTTCCCCAACCCAGGGAAGCCCATAGCAGTGGCTGGGGTCAGTCCCCATCCCCTTTTGTCCTCCACCTGTTGCTGACCATCGCTCAGCCTATTCCTAGAGTGATATGGCATGGCTCCTCTGATGACTGTCCTGTCCTATTAGGAAATTCATTTATTAAATAAATCAAAATTTTTAAATTAAAAGTTGTTTTTTGCCTGTCCTGGGTATTGAACTTAAGGCCTGAGCCCTGTGCTTGGCCTTTCTCAAGGCTAGAGCTCTACCACTTGAGCCACAGCACCACTTCTGGCTTTTTTTCTATGTATATGGTACCGAGAAATTGAACCCAGGTCTTCATTTGTACAAGGCAAGGACTCTACCTCTAGGCCAAACTACTGGGCTTGCATTTTCTTTAATAATTTCTTCAGCTAACTACTGAGTAGCTAGAATTGCAGTGTAAGCCACCACACCTGCCTGGGAGAAATCTCTCATCTCCTTTCCTCTTATCTGACATCCTATGCTTCTCTCCTAAAGGCTTATGATTTTCTTGTGTGTGTTATATGTAGGGCTTGACTCTGGGTCTGGTCACAGTCCCTGAGCTCTTCACCTCAATGCTATCACACTACCCCTGAGCCACAGCGCCACCTATGCATTTCCCGTGGTTAATTGGAAATAAGTGTCTCATGGCCTTTAGTGCCCGGCTGGCTTTGAACTATGATCGTCAGATCAGAGCCTCCTGAGTAGCTAGAATTACAGGTGTGAGCTATCAGGCCCAGCTTATTGTGATTTTTGATGATCTTTTACACACAACATGATTAGGAAATATTGGGTAAAAAACTTGACAGCAAATATAATTATACAAACTATTGAATTCCTTCCTTAAAAGAAAATTCCTCAGAGGCAAGCAGATCAGGCAAAACCTGGGATACTTGAAGACTATCTGTGCAGTGTAATTTTCATTGTCCAAGGCAACATTGTAGATATATTTTTAAAATATATTTTTATTGTAATTAATAGAAGGATCACATTATATTCGCCAGGTAGAACGTGCATTCCTTCACAAACATTGCTACTCTTTCTCATTTTTTTTGCCAGTCCTGGGCTTGAGCTCAGGGTCTGAGCCCTCTCCTTGGACTTTCTCAAGGCTACATCTCTACCACTTGAGCCTCAGTACCACTTCCAGCTTTTTTCTATGCATGTGGTACCAAGGAATCAAATCTGGGTCTTCGTGTATGCTAGGCAAGCACTCTACCACTAGGCCAAACTCTTTCTTATGTTTTTGTCCCATTTTCTACCCCCACCCCTCCCAATCATCTTCTTTTCCCAACTTCCCTATCCTATTTCAAATAAACAAAAATATATACAAAACTATGGAATGCTTCATGAATTCGCGTGTCATCCTTGTACAGGGGCCAGGCCAATCTTCTCTGTATTGTTCATTTTAGATGTATTTATTCCTAAGTATTTTACTGTTTATACTAGTGTAAACAGATTTGATTCTTGACATTATTTCTAAATTGTAAATTTCTCACATATGTATGTCCACTTAACTTTATCCAATTACTATATCTTGTTACTTCACACTGAACTGTTACTAACAAAGAGTTTCTAAATCAAAGATAAGGTTAGCTTTGGGAGCCACTGGCAGCTGCCTATTATCCTAGCTCCTCAGGGTGCTAGGTGCTTAGATTCCACCATGGCAGAGGGAGAGGCTGCTGCACCACAGTTCCCAGCAAGGCCCCAAAGGTCCAAGTTTCCACTGAATCGGTGCTGTGGGGGGAGTCCCAACCCCAACATCAGTGTTGGGCACCATGGAGCCACCAGGCTTGTGGTGCCCTCTTATACACTTGCTAGCAAACACCTGTATCCACGGAGATCTGCCTTCTTGTGGAGCTTTCCAGTCTCTCTGGTGCAATCTGGTAGTTCCTACATCAGACCTCCCCCTACAGCCTCAATGGTGCGTCTCGCTCCCCACCCCCTCACACATATGATGGTGAGAAAGTGCCATGGGTGGGTTGGGTGGTCATCTACTTGTGTGCACTGGGAGCTGCTACACAGGGTTCACTTAGCCCGGGTCCCTTGAAACTCCAGATCCGATTCCGGACTCAACTTCTGCTGGTGCAACTAGTCCAGCTCCTCCCGCTTTGCAGATAGTGCTGGAGCCTCACTGGTATCCAGCTCCCTGGGTCTGGGGCTCCTCACATGCCTTGGCCTGGGGCTCAGGACACCAAGACCTGCTTTGAACCCAGCACCTCAGTATCCTTGGCACTGAAAAGGGGTCCACGCTTTGCCCACTGCACACTGTTCCACCTATGGCCCATGGGATACTAGCTGTTCTGTGCACACACCCATGTGTAAACCTGAGTGCAGTTAGTGCCCACTGCCCTGTGACACATGTCTGTTTTGTCTACTAGTGTTATGGGTAGTCCACATTCTGGGTGATGGCACAAAAGTTATTCAAACTTGTCAGTGGTGGCACCTGCCTGTAATCCTATCTGCTAGGAGGCTGAGATCTGAGATGTGGCAGGAGAGTCCCTGAGACTTTTTTTATTTTGCAAGGTTTTGGGTTTGAACTTAAAGTCAGAGCACAGGCCTTGGGCTGTTTCCTTAGCTCTTTAGCTCAAGGCTACTGCCCTCCTCCTGGACACACAGCCCCATTTCTCATTTTCTAGTGATTAACTGGAGATAAGAGTCTCTCCTTCTTGGGCCAGGAGTTTGGCTTTGTGGTAAGATGCTTGCCAAGCATGCATGACGACCCAGGTTCTATTACTTGGTACCACATATGTAGAAAAAAGCCAGAAATGATGTTGTGGCTGGAATGATAGGCCACTATCCTTGAGAAAGCCCAAGGACAGTGCAGGCCCTGAGTTCAAGGCCTAGGACTGGCAAAAGAAAGTGTCACATTCTTTAGTGACTAGTAGCTATGATTACAATTCAAGTGTCAGCCACTGTACCCAGTGCCATTTTGAATTTAATCAGAGGAACACTTATGCCAGACTTTGTTGGCTTATGTCTATAATCCTCTGCTTAGGAGACTGAGATCTCAGGATCAGGATTCCAGGCCATCCCAGGTAAGAAATACCATGAGGCTTATCTCCAGTTAAGCAGTGAGAAACCCAGAAGTAGTGCTATGACTTAATTGGCAACATGGTATCCATAAGGATAAAAGCCAAAAGAAAGAATCCTGGGTTCAAGCCACAGTCCTGGCACACATGAAAGAAAAGAAATGAAATTATTTTACAACTGAGAACGAGACCCTTGCTCATCATAACTCATTCCAAATTGTTTGTGTGAGAGAGAGCTAATAGTTTTGTTCTTTCCTTAGAGAGATGAGATACTGCTGTGGGTTCTCACCCAGTTTGGAGGATGGAAATAGACTCTCTGTAACACATCCACAAAAGGGGAGAATCATTCCAGAATTGTGTTCAGTTTATGTCCTTGCAAACTGAAGATGACGATCAGCTGCTACTTTCTACACCAATGGCTAGGATGTAGGAAGTGGTTTGTTTCAGTCAGCTTCATAGAACAGTGATTTCTAATTTGAGTGAGACTAAATGGGGTCAGTCATTCTCCATTTCTGTTTCAGAACTCCATCCTATTAGTGTCAGTACTAAAAATGTCAGGTGTGCACTGGAAAGTGAATCTCTTCTGAGTATAATGTACCTTGAATTTTAGACAAGAGCCACTTAATTTTTACTTTTCTGTTGAGTTGAGGCTAATGTGCTTATTTAGTTTTCTGAATGAAACCACCAGTGCCATAAGAGTGAAAAAACAATTGACAGAATTTAAAGGCTAGGGTGAGAGAATTAAAAGGCTAGATACTCATTTCTCAAGTATACCACACTGCCTTTATTGCTCCTACTTGGAGATAAATATGCTCCAAGACGCTTTTGAGGTTTCATTGGTTGCTCTTTTTTTGTGTGATACTAAAAGATGTTTGTTCGAATACCTACTGTAAGTGTTATACACGATCTTTACCCACTCTTTGATCTCATACATTTGGAAAATTGATGCATTTTTCCTATTTCTCTGCTTTGATTTTATGTTTAATCTGCCCTTATCCTTGAATCATTTCAGGTTAAAAGTTGGGACATGGCTAACCTGACTTCCCTTGATGGGTTTTCAGGTAGCCTGGCTTTCTCCCCTGTGTGTAGGCTGTTTCAGCACAGGTGATGAGGATGACAAGATCTGTGCATGGAATACACTCTCCATAAAAAACAACTTTGAGGTCAAATCTTTTTGCAAAATGTTAGGTCCAAAATTATGCTGGCAAGGATGCTTTCTTTTAGGCATTTTTTAAAATTAATTAATTAATTAATTTTCTTCCCAGTCCTGGGCTTGAGCTCAGGGCTTGAGCACTGTCCTTGGACTTTCTTAAGGCTACCACTCTACCACTTGAGCCTCAACACCACTTCCGGCTTTTTGCTATGTATGTGGGGTGCCGAGGAATCATACCGGGGTCTTCGTGCATGCTAGGCAAGCACTCTACCACTAGGCCAAACTCCCAGCCATAGGATTTTCATTTTTTAAAAATACTTAATCAGCTTTTTTTTTTAAAGTTTATCAGTTTCTTAAATCTGGAAAATAAAAAGTTAAAAAAATTGGTGAATTTTGAAACAAGGAAACTAAAAGCACCTATTGTCCCGAAAATGAACATTTAAAATTATTAAATGTTCTTATGTTTTAAATTATTAAAACTTTGTTCATGTGTTTTAATTGTTAGAAATTAGAACCAAGCATGGTAGCTGTCACAAGTATTCCTAGTAACTTCAGTTACTGAGAAGACATGGGTGATGTCTCACTTCTTTAATCCTAGTTACTGAAGAGGCTGAGATCTGAGGACCCCAATACAAGAAGATTCTTACCTCGAATTAATCACTAGAAAAGGTTAAATGGGGCTGTGGGTCTAGGGGTAGAGTGGTAGCCTTGAGCTGAAGAGTTCAGATACCATGCTCAGGCCCAGAGTTCCCTCATCATGATCCCACCCCCCAACCAAAAAAGAAAAACATAATGATAAACTGAGGGTTAGGAGAAATGTTCACAGTACTGTATCTCAAGCAATGGGTAAATCCAGTGCATTGTGCTTTTTATCTCAACTACTTGGAAAGGGAAGAAAGAAAGATTGTGGTCCAACCTGACCTGGTCATAAACATAAAAAATGAGTAAAACAAAAAGAGCAGGGTGTGTAGCTAAACTCATAGAGCACCTACCTAGCATGAGTGATGCCTTGATTTAAGCACTAGGATAGACAGCAGGGGAAATTGGGAGAAAAGGAGAAATTGAGGTGTTATGATATAATCACATGGTGGAATTATGTGAAATATTAAGTAAAGGGGTTACACATATTTTATATGAAAAGAGAATGATAATTTACTAAAAGGCAAATTGTAAAATATGGCATTCAGATTAAAATACATGTAAAAGTGTTGTTTTTCTCTAAAATGATACTTATATGCCTGTTTGTTTTAAAAGCAGTTAATGATTTCAAAACAAATAATTCAAGAGTGGTTACAAATGAATCAATGTTTTCTCATCATTTTTTCTGCTACCTTCCCCATCTAAAAATTTCAAAGAACAGTTGTTTATGATACTTGTTATTTGTTAATGTAAACTTTCATCCTGAGTCTATAGTCTATTGTGCTCTCTGTTTATGTTTGTGATCTTTCTTTTCCCTTCAGTCTTGGGGCTAGAACTCAGGGCCCCGGCACAGTCACTGAGCTCTTTTGCTCAAAGCTACCACACTACCACTTTGTGCCACTGTACCACTTCAGGTTTTTGAGAACTTCACAAGGGGTAAGAGTCTCACAGTATCTTTTGTGCCTGGGCTGACTTTGAACCATGATCCTACAGGTGTGAGCCACTGACAATCGGCTGAACTCATTTTCTTTACCTGTTTGGTCTGTATAACCATAGCCCTCAAATACTTGCAAAGTGAGATACAAAATTAGCTTTAAGTAAAAATCACCATCTGAGGATTCTGTCCCATAGCTTTTGTGCCCAAGGCTAGCACTCTATTACTCTGAGCCACTACTGGTTTCCTGGTGGTTTATTACACTATCTTTGAACCTTGATCATCAGACCTCAGATTCCTGAATTGCTAGGATTATAGCACCAATAGTTGAAGAGGCAATTTCAGTGTATGTCTTTTGTTCCTTTGTGGAAGATTAGACAAATGTAAGTACATGGTTTTATTTCTGGGTTTTCCAATCTGCCCCAATGATCTTTGGGTCTATTTTTGTGCCAGTACTAACTTGTTTGTGTTACTATGGCTCTGTAGCACGATGTATTATGTTCATGTGTACTGTGAAAGAGGGATCACTTGACAGTGGTATCTGTCACGTGTATGGCAGCATGTCCCGTTCCATAAATACCACTCAGCAACAAATGAGTACATATCAGAACACATGACATTGATTCAGATACGTCGTTATTTTCCATTAGCCAAATATGTGTATTTGCTTTAGATGACACCACAAAGTGATTTCAAGGGAAATCTGATATTTACATTATAAACACTTAACAATGTCCCCAGTTCTAATGTCAACAAAGTGTGCAGAAAGTCCATGGCAAGGTCAGAGAGACAAAATGATTTATGCAGGATGAGAGGAATGGTCACAAGGAAGATATAGATGTGACATGGGAATGGCTCCTTGAAGCACGGTCCAGGACAGAACCTAGGCCTAGCTGAGGAATTCAGGATTCAAAAGACAATGTGTGACATTTACTTTGTCTATGGGTACACATTGTGCAGTGGGAAGGGGGATTTGGCCTCCAGTTTGTCTTCAGGTAGGTCTTACGTGAGAAGCAGCTTAGTTCATTGGGCAGTGCACTAAATTAATTTCACTAAATGGAATAAACACGTGGCATCAAGCTTCAGAATCTTTGCACCTGACATTTTACTGGATAACAGACACACCCGCATTTCTGTAGCCAACAGAAGTCTTAGTTTTGAGATTTCAACATTCCTGGTATCCTAGTTTGGATGTGCTAACACTGCTTTCAATGGGGCACTTCAATACCAACATCCCACAACAATCAATGTCATCTGCCATTCACTAAACATCTCTGTGCCCGGTGGCGCTAGGAAAAAGATTTATGTACCAACTCCATACTGGCTTGACCTATGCCATCTTCAAACATGGAACAAGTGGGGCTTCTCTCTCCATGTCAGCAGGGGCTAAAACAATTGCCATTTCCTTTTCTCTACTACCCCAGGAGGACCATTAGCTTGAGACAAAAATATGAAGACTATCCTTATCAGCAAAGATTTCAGTGAGATGTGCCTACATTGATAGAGCTAAAATCTCACAAAAGGTAAGGTTGGGCCAGTGCTAGAGCCTGAACTCAGGACCTGGGCACTGAGCATTTGTACTCAAGACTAGCCGTCTACCAGTTGAGCCCAAGCTCCATTTCCAGCTGTTTTTTGTTGTTGTTGTTGTTGTTTTTGTTGTAAGAATCTATCGGACTTTCCTGTTCCAGGTGACTTGGAACCTCCATACTCAGATCTCAGTCTCCTGACCAGCCTGGAATAAAGGTGTGGATCAGCCATGCCCCACACCTGAGGACTTCTGCCAGCACATTTTTTTCCAAAAATTGGAAGAAGATGAAGCACTGTTGGGCTCATCATGGCCTGCATATAAAGGAGAGCATCAGGGCCTGAACTTCATTCCCTGTTTTAGGCTGCTGGAGGAAAAGGAAGCAAATAGGCATAGGCTGGCAGCAGATGCCACAGAAAAACTTGTGACCAAGACTCCTAGAGCAGACCTCAGAGTCGATCACAGGGGAGGAGACACCCAGTAACAGAGGCAGTGGTAACAACTGAAAAAGTTTGAGCCTTTTTTCCAAATACACAGGGCCACGCATGTCTCAATGAGAAAGGTGAGATTTCGATGGAGAAGGTGAGATTAAACATTATGTATCATGCAAGAAGCCAGACTATACAGGGTCTTTTATTATTCCATGTGAGATTTTAGATATCCTCTTCTGTTTCTTTAAAGAATGACACTGGGATATTGATGAGTACTGCATTGAATTTTTAGATAGCCCTTAGCAAGATTGCCATTTTCACGGTATTACTTCTTCCAATCCAGGAGCATAGGTTTTTCCATTTTATCAGTTCTGCTTTAATTTCCTTTTCAGGGTTTTAAAGTTTTCATCAAAAAGGTCCTTTACATTCTTAGTTAATTCCTAGGTATTTTACTTTCTTTGAGGCTATTGCAAAATGAGTTGCTTTCCCGATTGTTGCATTGTTGCTCTCATTTGTTGGCATATAGGAATGCACTTGACTTTTGAGGGTTAATTTTATACCCTGCTACTTACAAAAGTTTTGAATCAGCTCAAGCAGTTCGGGAGTAGAGGCTAAGGGTTCTTTAAATACACAACCATGTCATCTGCAAAGAGGCAAAGTCTCACCTCCTCTTTCCCCTTTCCACCTCACTCCAGTTAGAATGGCCAAGATCAAGAAATCTAATAACAGATGCTGGAGGCAATGTGGCCAGGAGAGATCACTACTACACTGCTGGTGGGAAGTGCAAACTCATTCAACCACTATGGAAAGCACTATAGCACTGCCTCTAAAAGACTAAATATAGAGCTCCCCTATGATCCAGCAGTTCCACTACTCGGCATTTACCCAATCATCCAGAATCAAGGACATACTAAATTCATTAGATCAACAATGGTCATCACAGCACTATTTACCATAGTAAAGATATGGAACCAACCCAGAAGGCCCTCAGTTGATGGATAGATCAAGGTATGGTATTTATACACAATGGAATGCTGTGCTTTTGTCAGAAAGAATGACATCAACTCATTTGTAAGGAAATGGAAAGACTTAAAAAAAAATCATTTTAAGTGAAGTAAGCCAGACTCAAAGGAACATTGGCTCAATGGTTTCCCTCATTTGCCATAACCAGTAGAAACCTTGGGTTCACCTAACAGAAATTTACAATAGAACAAAACATAGCTACATAAGTCCATATAGAATGATGGTAAATGAAAGGACCTCCAGTATATAGAAATAAAAGCAATATAAGGAGTGATTGTTGTCCTTAATGCACTATGTTATCTCTCATCTCTTTTGCTGTCCCTTGGTTATCTCATATTGTTACAGTGTTTCACCTTGTTATCTGATATAATATATATATATATGCTTTTGGTTACTTGCAATAGGATAGTGAAGGAGGGAAGAAAAGATGAGGGATGAGGGGGGGAGGAAAAAGGGTATCAATTTTTGTGAGGCAATGCACCTTCTGTCTTGTGAATATAACCCTTCTATTAATTACAATAAAAATATATGAAATAAATATATGAAAGAAGCCAGATTATGGCCCCATGGAATCCTCAGATGAGGATGATGAATTTCAGTCTATCAAGAAAGCCGAAGAACACAAAGCAGTCAGAACAATAGGAGGAGTCATCTAGGGCCACTCATTTGTGTTGCTTACAAAATTATCACTGAAGAGGAAGAAACTGGCTCAACATGGAAAAACAAGGGGACCTGAAGTGGTAGGAAAATAGGAGTTGCATGGCGGATTGAATAAGAGAGCAGTGAAGAAGAGGAAATAGAAATGCATGATTATTTTGTGCAATTGCTCAGTATGTTCTGTACATTAGCTTAATATATTATCGTCCACAACCATCCAGGAGACTATCCTCAAGACAAAGAACCATGCAATATTGCTTTGTATATGAAATCATTGTACAATGAAAATATGGAATATAATACTGTACTTCAAATACCTACCACATTTCTCTGTATATCTAGTTGTCTCTCGCATCCCTTGGATTTTTTTTGGCAGTCCTGGAGCTTGAATGTAGGGCCTGAGCATTGTCCTTGGACTTTCTCAAGGCCAGAACTCTACCACTTAATCCATCACACCACTTCCAACTTTTTCTATGTATGTCATAGTAAGGAATTGAACCCGGGTAATTGTGCATGCTAGGAAAGCACTCTACCACTACATTAAACTTCCAGACCACATCCCTTGGATTTCCATAATCATCTTCTAAATAGCTACTGTTCTGCATCTTTTCCATGTTAATATTTTTTGGAGGGGGTCATGGGGCTTGACCATGTCCTGGGCCCTGTCCCTGAGATTTTCAGCTCAAGCTGTCACCCTACACTAGGCCTGGGGGCTGTCCCTGAGGTCTTCAGCTCAAGGCTTGGAGCCAAGCCCCACTTCCCGTTTTCTAGAAGTTAACTGCGGATAAGATTCTCAGGTTCTTATGTGCCTGGGCTGGCTTTGAACCTTGATCCTCAGATCTCAGCCTCCTGAATAGCTAGGATTACAGGTGTGATCTAACGTCTTGGCCATACTTCTAACTTTTTACTACTGTAAGTTTCACAAATCTATGTCGTAATTGTGTTTTGGTACAAAATTCTGAAGGGAGCTGGTTAAAGGAATAATTAGTGGTGGTAGAAAGATATTCATCCTCATGTTAACTTCACCTCCAGAACAGTAAGAAAACACAGTCTCTTCACATTGTGAACACTGGTGTTTTATTAAAACTCATTCAGCAGAACAAAAGAATAAGGTAAGAGTCACTAAGTCACATGTGATTCATCATCATCATCACTGAGTAATTAAATATAAAGAAAGCACTGAAATCATTTTGGAGTTACTCATCCAAAACCAAATCCTTAATAATCTTGTCTTTACCCACCAAAGAAACCAGAAGTACAGCTGTGGCTAAAGTGCCAAGCATTAGAATTGAGCAGAGACGCTTAAGGAGTGCTTATGCTCTAAGTTCAAGCTAAACAACTTGTATACACATACACACACTCACACACAGTATGTCCCCCAAAGTGTGTCCTTACAAGTTTTCTGAATGTTTCATAAATAACTTGAGGCAAAAGTGATGAGAAACATTTTCCTATTGTGCAAATTTTTGCAATAAACAGGGAGTAGTATCTTCCATCATACCTTCCATTCAAAAAGTGAATTTGAAACAGTAAGTCATTTGTGTTTTAATGCATGGACCACACACACAGCAGACTTTAGGGGAGCAGTGGAGAAATTGATGCTCTCAGGTCCTTGGCTTGAATTGTGACAGTTTTTCTCCATCTATCACTCCTCGGATCATCGTGGAGATTACCTTAGTCCAGTCTCAATTGGACAGAGCTCTTATTACTGACTTAATAAAGTTAACTGAAAAGTCATTTCCATTATATCTAGCTTACTTCTGCCATGCAGGATTTCTTTGTAGAGTTTAGAAGTTTGTTTCCCTCTCCTTCTCTCTCTCCCTCTCTGTCTGTAAAGTTTAGTAGTTTCTCTGTCTCTCTCTCTTGTGACAATCCTCAGGCTTGAACTCAGGGCCTGAGCTTCTTTTGTTCAAGGTTAACACTCTACCTCTTGAACCACAGTGCTGCTTCTGGCTTGCTCTTTTTATGTAGTACTGAGGAATCTAACCCAGGCCTTCATCCTTGCTAGGTAAGCACTCTCCTACTAAGCAAAAGTCAGCTCTTGGATTTCTGACAAAGGTTTTCCTTTGTAGTATTTATTTCTTCTGTGAGTGCTCTTAATGCTTGCTGAAGGTTGACTTCTGTTTAGAAGACTTCCCCTAATACTTATATAGAGAGAGATTCTATATACAGCTAAATATTTTTCATTACTAAGAATTTCTCTCTTGTGTATGTTCTGAAATGTACTAAAGACTGATTCCTGATTAAAAGTCATTGCAGGGGCTGGGAATTTGGCCTAGTGGTTAAAGTGCTTGCCTATCATACATGAAGCCCTGGGTTCGAATCCTCGGTACCACATATAGAAAAAAAAGCTGGAAGTGGTGCTGAGGCTCAAGTGGTAGAGCTCTAGCCTTGATAAAGTCCAAGGACAATGCTCAGGCCCTGAGCTCAAGCCCAGGACGGGCAAAAAAAAGTCATTGCATATTGGTTACATTCATTAGTTTTCTTTTCTTCTATGGGAATCAGGTTTGTGATGAACACAGACGAATGCCCTCCAGGTCAAACACTTTCTACATTCGTAATATTCATAAGGTTTTTCTTTCCCATGTGCATTCTATACTTAGCCATGCCTTTGTGATGGATTTTTCACATTCCTTATATTCATACAGTTTCTATCCTGTGTGTGTGGTCTCATGCAAACTCAAGTATGACTTCTTGAAAGCATTTCCTTTTCATTTTATTCATAGGATTCTTTCCTGTGGGCATTTAGTGATAAATCCTGAGTTGTGCCTTCTGGGTTAAAGACTGAAAATTTGCTACATTCATTAAGGGCCTTACTTTGAGTTGGTACTATGATACAAGCTGAGTTTTCTTCCACAGACTGAAAAGTCTTTCCCATTATTACACTGCTAAAGCTTCTCATGTGTGTAAACTCTCTTATGCTTCCTGAGGGATGAAAATTGCGTGAAGGACTTTTACATTCATAAGGTTCCTCATGTGTGAATTCTGTTATGCCTCTCGAGATTTGACTTCCACCTGAAGGTCTTACCACATTTGTTGCACTCATAAGGTTTCTATCCTGTGTGTGTTCTCTGATGCAATTTGAGGGAAGACTTCCATCTGAAAGACTTTCCACATTGATTACATTCATAAGGTTTCTCTCCTGTGTGCACTGTGGTATGCATGTCGATGTTTATCTTCTCTGTGAAGGACTTTCCACATCTGTTACACGCATAAGGTTTTTCTCCTGTGTGTATTCTCTGATGAACATGGAGCCCTGCTTCTGGTTAAAAGACTTTCCACATCTGTTACACTGATAAGGTTTCTCTCTTGTGTGTATTCTCTGATGAACATGGAGTGTTGACTTCCACTTGTAGGTCTTTCCACATTTATTATACTCATATGGTTTCTCTCCTGTGTGTTTTCTCTGATGCAAATTGAGGGAAGACTTTTGTCTGAAACACTTTCCATATTGGTTACATTCATAAGGTTTCTCTCCTGTGTGAATTGTCATATGTTTGTTGAGGTCTGACTTCTGTGTGAAGGATTTTCCACATCTGTTACACGCATAAGGTTTTTCTCCTGTGTGTATTCTCTGATGAACACGGAGTCCTGTCTTTCCGTTGAAAGACTTTCCACATTCACTACATTCATAAGGTTTCTCTCCTGTGTATGTTTTCTGATGAACTCAAAGATGTACTTTTTGGGTGAAAGATTTTCCACATTTGTTACATTCATAACGTTTCTCTTCTGTGTGAGTTCTCTGATACCTGCTGAGAGCTGAATTCTGGGCAGAAATTTTATTATGTTTCTCATATTCATAAGGTTTCTCTTCACTTGGACATCGAGGTTGGAATGTCAGGTCTGACTTATCAGAAATGGAATTTTCACACTTGATGTACTCATCAAATATCTCAGGATATTTGCTCTGATATATTGTAAGGCTTATTTCATTACTGAAAGATTACTGTTTACTTGAGGTTACCAAGAAATAAGAGTCTTAGGTCCTTTTGTGCCCAGGCTGGATTTGAAACTTGATACTCAGATCCTGAGTACCAGCTAGGATTACCTTACCCAGCTCCTATGCTGTTTTGCTTCTTCACGATTAAGTGAGGAACAGGAATATTATCTAGATTCAGAGGCCACAAGAGTGGTTTATATGCCCGTTTGCCTTTGATCTAAGCAAGAATGGTTCTTGAGAGGAAAGACTTATACCTACATCCCTTCAGTTATATCTTCTCACTAAAGTCTCAATTTAGGTATTTGTGGGAATTTTGAAATTTGTGTCTTTCCATTTGAAGTCTCATCAACATTCCTTTTCTGACACTCCTGTCCCTCAGAACCATGGAAGACTAGGAAAACTCCAGCTCATTGTCTAGTAAATTTTCTTCTCTAGACTAAAACTTCGTTGTGTTTTTTTTTCCTTCCAGTCCTGGGCTTGAACTTAGGATATGACCACTGTCTCAAGGCTAGAACCTTACCAATTACTTCTGGCTTTTTCTATGTATGTGGTACTGAGTAATCAAACCTGTGTCTTTGTGTATGCAAGGCAAGCACTCTACCACTAGGCTCAACTCCTGGCTGGAAAGATCTGGTTCTGAATAGCAGTCTCTGCCTACCAGCGAAAAGCCATTATCCTTACCAGAGAATAAAGCCCTGACTTATTCCTTGTTTCCTCAATCCTTTATAGTCTTAGTTTCAAAGAAAATGAAATTTTATTTCTACATTTCCTTCCTTCTTTCTGTCTTGTTTTGTCAGTCATGGGACTTGAATTCTTGACCTGGGTGTTGTCACTGAGCTCTTCAGGTAAAGGCTACTGCCCTACCTCTTTAGCCTCACCCCACTTCCCATTATCTACTGGTTCATTGGAGAGAAGAGTCTAAAGTCCCTTTTGATCGGTCTGGCTTTGAACCTTGATGCTCAGATCTCAGCCTCCTAAGTAGCTAAGATTACAGGTATGAGCCATCGGCTCAGGCTTTCTCATTTTATTTTGCTTCACAGTGATTTCCGTAGAGAAATCTACCTTTAACTCTACCGCCACATATAATTCATTATATCACCATATGATGCTTGCTGCCAGGAGCTTAGCCTAGCATGTGCAAAGACCTGCTTCAGTTCCTTGGTACCACATACAAAGAAAAAAACCCAGAAGTGATTCTATGGCTCAAGTGGTAGACAGCTAGCCTTTGGAAAACACAAGGACAGTGCTCTGGCCCTGAGACCAAGCACTGGACTGGCAAAAATAAAGTGATTCTTGATTCATTCACAAAGAATTCCCTAGGTTCCACACAAGACTTAGAGTAACTAAGAACTTTATTGCTCAGTATATCACAACATGAACTTACCAATGAGATTCCAACATCAATATGAAGATGCATTATCTCATCTGTGATATTCTTGTCAGAACATTTTCCTATCCATGGTTCTGCAACTTGCTGATTAGTTATCCTGAAGAATGAGAACAAAATAATCTTAGGTTTTCTTTAGAAAGAAATGATACTTCTCAGGGCCTGGAATCTTACATTTAAATAGCATTGAAAGTTTGATAATTATTCATGTATCTCCAGAATACCAAGGCACTTGATCTTGCAAGTTAATTTGACTTTTGCTCACCTAATGACACCAGGTTGCTGTAGGTCTCCAGCATTACATCTCTGTACAGGATCCTCTGAGCATTGTCCAGATCCTGCCACTCCTCCCAGCTGAAATCCACAGCTACATCATCAAAAGACACCAGCTTCTGTAATGGAACATGTCCATCAAGTAATTAGTCCTGAGTTATAGGCACACCATGTCTGGAATTTTATTCTTCTACATGAATGCTTTAGATTTACATAAAATATTGACCTGAAGAGGTGAGGGACAGTGCCTAGGCCCAGAGTTCAATCCCATGACCCACAAAAATAAAAAGACAAGCCAGGTGCTGGTGGCTCACGCCTGTCATCCTAGCTACTCAGGAGACTGAGATCTGAGGACCATGGTTCAAAGCCAGCCTGGCACAAAATTCCATGAGATTCATTTCCAATTACCCATCAGAAAATCATTAATGGTTTGTGGCATATTGTGCTAAAGCAATTGTGGTACTGACAAAGCCATTAGCTTGTGGCATATCGTGGTAGAGCAATTGTGGTACCAACTAGGCTGGGGGAGTAGATTTAGGTTATAAATGGAATTATTCCTTTGAAAAGAAACTACATTATATTATGGCATATGCTGGTACTGTGAGAATATTGGAAACTCTTATGGTATCAAGTAGTAATACAGTGAAGTACATCCAGAATGTTAATTTCCTATGTCTGGCATAATAATCAGTTGAGGAAGAAACTTTTTTCTTTTTTTGTAGGGCTTGAACTCTGGGCCTGTTCTCTGTTCTTGAGCTCTTCAGCTCAAGGTTATCACCGTACCTCTGAAGCCACAGTGCCTCTTCCCATATTCTAGTGGTTAACTGTAGATGAGTCTCGCAGAATTTTTAATGGCCAGCCTGGCTTTGAACCAAATCCTTTGATATCACCCTGATATCTGAGTAGCAAGGATTACAGGTATAAGTCACTGCACCTGGCCAGAAATTTATTTCTTGCTGTTTTATACTACAAGTTTAATGTATATTTTCCTTTTTCAAAAAGACTGAGGATGACCTTTGTTCTGTACATAATGGGAAGTGGCTCAAGGGGTAGATTGGTAGGGAACCTTGAGCTGAAGAACTCAGGGGCAATACAAAGGGTAGGACAGTAGCATTGAACTGAAGAGCTCACAGCCCAAAGTCCAAGCCCCATGATTTTCCTCCTCCCTCTCAATAAAAGGGAAAAAATTTGAGATTGGAGAGGCTTTTCTAAAAAGAATATATACAAATAATAGTTCAAAAGGCAGAAAGAAGTTCAATATTGATAGTCATGAGAAAAAATAAAATTACAATGAAATCACTACTTTAAATATGTTAATATAATCATAGTTTTAAACGAAAAGAAGCACAGACACACACAGACACAGACACACACACACACACACACACACACAAACAAAAACCAACTTCAAAGTCTAACTATTACTGGGAAGGTTGTGAGAAGAAAGAGAACTTTGGTATATTTCTGCAAGGAATACAAAACAATCAAAAATTGTGTGGAGAGTGCTAAAAAAGAACTAAATATAGAATTACATAGGAATGTGGTCCAACACTTCTATTTCTAGATTTGTACCTAACGGAAGAGAAAGCAAAGTCTAGAATAAATATGTGGAGAATTACTTCACAAGTATTCATAATAACCAAAGGATAGAAGTATGCCAAACAGTGCATTAAAAAGAAAGAATCTTTTACTATATTTTACACATTAATCTTCAATACAGTAAACTAAATAAAATACAGCAGTCATAAAGGAACAGCTAGGATATGATTTCCCTTCCAGAGCTTTCAACAAACCCATTGAGCCAAAATGCATGATGGTTCCAGAGAATGGAGTAGAGAGGAACAGGAGCTGCATGTTTAATGATTATACATGGAAGATAAAAATTGCTGTAGATGGATAGAAGAAAGAGCGAACTGTACCCTAAACAATAGTTAATGTAGCCACAGAGGATGGGACACACCATACTCCCTGATCTTGGCTTACTTCCCTTCTATAACCCTAGCTACTAGGAGGCTGAGATCTGAGGATCAAGGTTTAAAGCCATCCTGGCACAAAAAGACTTGAGACTCTTTTCGCAAATTTAAATTTAGAAAATGGGAAGTGGGGCTTGGCTCCAGGGTTAGGTGGTAGCCTTGAGCTGAAGAGCTCAGGGACAGTGACAGGCTGAGTTCAAGCTCTATGACCCACCCCCAAAAAGAAAAATCGACAAAAAAAGAATATGGAAAAAACTGGATTCTATGAATTTTATCAGGCATATAAATGTCTCTTTTCCTGTTGAAATAACAAATTAAGTGTTTGGAAACATTTTAAAAGTTTTTACCTACAAATGGATTTATTAACAAACCCAGATGGACAAAAGATAAAATTATTATAATATGTTTATCCTGCTTTAAGTTTTTGTATCTTTTCACTAACTCCTGTCAAATGAGTCACATATTCCTGTATCATTTCTACCAGTGGATATATGTTAGCTTGTACTGAACTTCTTGAGAAATCAAAAAGCAATTACTAAGCAAATGTGTGTTAGATTTTGCCAACAGTGCTATTTCAAATATAAAATCCCTACTCACTGTATTATTTAATATCAGTACCATCATCTAACTTACACTGGTAGTGAAAAGCAAAAAAAATACAGTACCACATCCAATGAGGTTAGACCACATAAAGGCAATACAATCAGGAGTGTGCTTGCTTAGCATGCAGGAAAACCTGGTCTGGACTTCTTGGTACTACATGCATAGAACAAGCTGGAAGTGGTGCTGTGGCTCAAGTGGTAGAGATCTAGCCTTAAGAAAACCAAAGAACACTTCTCAGGCCCTGAGTTTAAGACCAGGATTGGCTAAATAAATAAATAAATAAATTTCTTGTAAGGAGCCCTGAATTTGAGCTGAAGGTAAAAAAATTCTGAGAGGTTGGAACTCCACCCCGACAACACTCTGAGAGCTGGCCAAGGAAGGGTTAAAAAAGACATATCTGGAGAGTGTTAAGAGACCCTACCCAACCCTCTTCACTTTCCTGAGTGCTGCAAAGGCTATGAACTAAACACTGCATGCTGTTGACTTTTGTTTTTTGCCAGTCCTTAGTCTTGAACCCAGGGCCTGAGCACTGTTTTTGGGCATTCCTCAAGGCAAGCAATCTTCCACATGAGCCAGAGCACCTTTTCTGGCTTTTCCTTTTTATGATTTAGTGGGTCCTGGGGATTGAATTCTGAATCTGGGCGCTGTCCATGAGCTCCTCAATTCAAGGCTACTGCCCTATCCCTTGAGTCACAGACAACTTCCCATTTTCTATTGATTGATTGGAGATAAGATCCTCACAGTCTTTAGTGCCCAGGCTGGCTTTGAACCATGATCCTCAGATCTCAGCCTCCTGAGTAACTAGGATTACAAGTGTGAGCCACTGCACTTGGCCACTCTGGCTTTATCTGTGTATGTGGTCCTGATTAATTGAACCTCAGTCTTCCCGCATAACTCCATTGGGACTTCATTAAGCTAATATACTGTTATTCATGAGTATGTGATTTCTGACCAGTTACTAGCGTACCTTCATCTTAGATGAGATGTCACCTACTAAGTATCACTGAATCAATATAACAAATGTGACTTTTTCTTTTTTCTATTTTTTTTTGCCAATCCTGGGCTTGAGCTCAGGACCTGAGCATTTTCCTTGGACTTTCTCAAGCCCACAACTCTACCACTTGAGCCTCAGCACGACTTTCGACTTTTTTTTTCTATGTATGTGGTACCGAGGAATCAAACCTGGGTCTTCGTGAATTGTAGTCAAGCACTCTACCACTTGCCCAAACTCCCGGTCATGACCTTTTCTTACAGCAATAAAAAACTATGAAGAAATTGGAGCGAATCTGCACTCAAACATCATTGGGCTAATAAAATGATATGTAAAACAACCTGAGAGAAAAATCAACTCACCAGATATCCTTTCATTTTTTCTTGCTGTTGAGATTCTGGAAGCATGGCTGGAAGAGAAGGAAAATGAGGCAGTCAGGAAAAAACCTGGGTGATTTTGCCTCAGATTTTCCTGCTCAAAATATTATACAAGTGGGACCGGAAAATCATGCTGAGACAATAGGGACCTTCACCGCTGGCTCCAAGCTGGGAAGATTGGAAGCCTGAGGGCACCAGGCCTGGCAGCCCGGACCACCACAGAAACCAGCATAGGACGGGGCCAGCAGGTGGCAGAAGCCAGACAAGGAACCAGCGCAGACCAGAACAGCAAGCAGCGGAACCCAGACATGGACCACAAGTGGCGGCGGAGATCCAAGGGGAGTGAATAATTCTCTAACACCGTGGAGTACCCACAGCCAAACTCAGAGGAGTGAGTAGCACAGCGTGTAGCCCAGTGGGTAGCCCAGCATGTCCCCAAACCCATCAGGAAAGCAGAGCTTGTGCCAAGCTATAGAACTTAACTCAGACCCCTCCACCCAGCCCAAAAAAGACTGGGAAGGATAGGGGGGCAAGGAAATTAGAATCTTGTCCCTTCCTTCAACGGCCCCCTCCACCAAGCCATTGACTGGAGACTGACAAGTAGGCAGGTGCTAAAACCCAGCACTCTACCAAGAGAGGTGGAGATGTCCCTGCTCTCACCCACCCAACAGGTTCCTCTACCAGGCCTCTGAATGGAGACCGACAGGCGGACGGGCGCTAAAACCCAGCACCCCACCAAAGGGGGTGGAATTGTCCCTGCTACCACCTGCCCAAGAGGTTCTTCTCCCAGGCCTTTGACCAGAGACTGACAAATAGGCGGGCACTAAGACCCAGCACCTCACCAAACGGGGTAGAGGTGTCCCAGCTCACACACCCAACAGGTTCCTCTTCCAGGCCACTGGATCTGGAGAGTGGGGGGCGCTGACACCCTGCCTTCCAACAGTGGGTGGGGTGCGCGGGAGTCTAGAAGCCAGCATCTGTCCCCTAAAATCTTGAGCTGGACACCCTCCAGCTGGGAATCCCCAGCAAAACAGCACCAAGGGGACACCCACAGTCACAGACTCTTGGCCAAAGTGGTGGAAACACAGCAGGGAACTGAAGGGCAGACCGGTAGGCAAGCTCGCCTTCTGAGAACCAGAAAGGCGTGGCTCCCCCCTTGGAGCCCACGTCCTCAGCTGGGCCCCGCCCTGGGAACAGAGAAGACACCAGCTGGCCTGCCTGAGAGCTCCTGGAAACTCTCAAACTCCAGACCCTGGGCCGGGGGCCTGCCCCTGGAAACAGCGCAGGAAAACCAACCATCTGCCAAGCCCGCTGAGACTGAAGCACGCAGGCCCATCCCACGACCCACTGTGAGGCCACTGGTTTGGCTAGAGCTAGTCGTACAGCGGCACACAGCCTCTGGGAACTAGCCAAACACCTGCAAAAACTACAAACTGACCTAGTCAGCAGCGGAATCAATTTGGCTGAGAACCATCGGCCCCAATCCAAGTAAAGACCACTACCTACCGACCACAGAGCAAACCTACAACAACAGTTCTCGATGCCTAGAAGAGCACAAAGACAAATTACGACATACATAAATAATCAAAGTCCCACACAAAGCCCAAAGGGAAACAAGAGCAAAGGGACAAGAGAGATGTCACCATCCCAAGAAATGACACCTGAAGAGACACGAAATATGACTCAAATCAAGGAGCTGATTTTAGAAATGAAGGCTGAATTCCAAAAACAAAACAAGAAATTTCCAAGGAACTTTTCGAATTCAAAAGAGAAGTGGAAGAAAATTTCAATACTCTCTCAGCAGACATGATCAGCTCAGTGTCCACACTTCAAGCAAAAATGGAGGCATTAAGCAGCAGATTGACTGAGATGGAGAATAGAACATCAGGAATGGAAGATAAAACACAAGAGCTGGAACAGAGAATCGCCACGTTGGAAAAATCAGTCAGAATCTACCAGAGAGAACTCCAGGACCTGGCAGATGCAGCAAAGAAGCCTAATTTTCGTATAATAGGGATTGAGGGGGTCGCAGAATTTCAGGACAAGGGAATGCAACTCCTATTCACCAAAATCATAGCAGAGAACTTCCCCAACCTCAAAAGGGAAAATACTCACATTATTGAAGGTTTCAGGACTCCAAACAGGCAAGATCCTAGAAGGAACTCATCTAGACATATCATAGTAAAGACACTAGACCCGAACACCAAGGAATTAATCTTAAATGCTGCAAAAACAAAGAAAGAGCTATACTACAATGGGAAAAAAATTTGAATCACAGCAGATCTTTCCACGCAAACTCTAAATGCAAGAAAAGCTTGGAAAAACATCACTGATGTCCTGAAGACCAACAAATGCCAACCCAGACTGATATATCCAGCAAAACTAGCATTTACATTTGAGGGAGAAACAAGAAATTTCACTCCAAAGAGAAGCTTTATGAATCCGTGCACACTAAACCAGCATTACAAAAAATATTAATTAATCGAGAACAAATTGTAGAACATCAAGAACCCCCATCAAGAAGCGAATATCTATAATTCACTAAACACAAAATGGGGGGAAAGACAGAGAAAGAAACTGAGAAGTGAAAATAAATAATGACAATGGACACTGACTACTTCTCTATAATTTCCCTAAATGTGAATGGGCTGAAAAATCCAATCAAAAGACACAGAACAGCAGACTGGATTAAGAAACGCCACCAGTCTATATGTTTCCTCCAAGAGACCCACCTCACTGCCAAAGACAGAAATAAATTCCAAGTGAAAGGATGGGAACAAATTTTCCACTCGAATGAACCAAGCAAAAAAGCAGGAGTAGCAATCTTAATCTCTGACAAAATTAACTTCTCAGTAAAATCAGTACAGAAAGATAGAGACTGACATTACATATTAGTAAAGGGTACAATCCATGCCCATAATATTACAGTTATAAACATTTATTCCCCCAACATGGGAGCACCCAAATTCATCAAACTCTCTTAGAATTACAGAACAAGATAGACTCAAACACAATCATAGTGGGAGACCTCAATACACCACTCTCAACACATGACAGGTCAACTCAACAAAAGTTAAGCAAAGATATTGTTGACTTAAACGACACCATAGCCGAGTTGGGCTTAACACATATACACAGAGTCTTCCAACCAATGGTGAAACTTTTTATATTTTTCTCAGCAGCAAATGGAACACACTCCAAAATAGATCATATAATAGTTTACACAGAAAACTTAAGCAGATACAAGAGGACTGATATAATCCCGTGCATTCTATCAGACCACAGTGGAGTCAGACTAATTCTAAACAATGCAGTCAAAGTAAAAAAAAAAACATTCAATTACTTGGAAACTGAACAACACACTTCTGAATAACTCCTGGGTAACAGATCAGATCAGAAATGAAATTAAAAATTTCCTTGAATGTAATGACAATCAAGAAACATCACAAAGGAACTTATGGGACACAGCAAAGGCAGTTCTAAGAGGCAAAGTTATCGAACTAGGAGCGCATATTAAAAAGACAGAAGAAGAGCATGTAAATAATCAAAAAAAATCCTGAAACACATAGAGGAGCAAAAAAAAGTTAATTCTAAAACAACTAGAAGGACAGAAATAACAAAAATAAAATCAGAAATATCAGAGATTGAAATAAGATCTACTATACACAAAATTGATAAATCAAAAAGTTGTTCTTTGAAAGAGTCAACAAAATAGACAGACCCCTGGCAAGATTAATCAAAAAAAGGAAAGGGGAGACTAAAACAAGATTAGAGGCCCCACGGGAACAATCACAACTGATTCCCAGGAAAGTCAGTCCATAATGAATAGGTACTACCAGGGCCTATATTCAAAGAAACAAGAAAACCTAGTAGAAATGGATGATTTCTTAAATAAATATGGGCTACCCACACTAAATAACGATGAGGTAAACAAATTGAACAAACCAATCTCTTACAACGAAATTGTGGAAGCAATCAGGGAAATGCCAACCAAAAACAGCCCAGGGCCAGATGGATTCACTGCAGAATAATACAAGATGTTTAAAGATGAAGTAACCTATACTCTTGAAACTCTTCCGAGAAATAGAAACAGAATGAGCAATACCAAACTCATTTTATGATGCTAATATCACTCTCATCCCTAAACCAGGGAAAGACCCAACAAAAAAAGAAAACTACAGACCTATCTCTCTAATGAACACAGACACAAAACTTCTCAATAAACTATTAGCGAAGAGAATCCAGAAACAAATTTGAAACATCATACACTATGATCAAGTAGGCTTCATCCCACAGATGCAAGGCTGGTTTAACATTTGCAAGTCAATCAATGTAATACATCACATCAATAGAGCTAAGGATAAGAATCATATGATACTCTCTTTGGAAGTACAGAAGGCATTTGACAAAATGCAACATCCATTCATGTTGAAAGCACTAGAAAAAATAGGAATAAGAGGTACATTCCTCAAAATAGTGAAAGCCATATATGAAAAAACCTACAGCCAGTATTATAATAAATGGTGAAAGACTGGAACCATTCACCTTTAAATCAGGAAATACACAGGGATGCCCACCATCTCCACTTCTCTTCAATACAGTGCTGGAATCCTTAGCCAGAGCAATAAGGCAAGAAAAGGACATCAAAGGGTTCCACATAGGGAAAGAAGAAATTAAACTATCCCTATTCGCAGATGGCATGATCCTCTACTTGAGTGACCCAACAAACTCCACTACCAAATTTATAGAATTAATAAACTACTTTAGCAAAGTGGCAGGATACAAAATTAACCTTCAGAAGTCAGTAGCCTTCTTGTACACCATCAATAAACAAACAGAAGGCCAAATCAAGAAAATGATCCCATTCACAATAGACCCAAAAAGAATTACACAGTTAGGAATATACACAGCCAAAGAAGTAAAGAATTATTCAATGAGGACTATAAAAGCCTAATGAAAGCTCAGGACTGGAAAAAAACAAAAACAAACAAACAACAAAAAAAACCAAGAAGGATAACATGGCAGTAGCAGACCAGAATCTCCTTTAGGAGAAACAAATCTGCCCCGTGAAAAGTAATTATAATAATAGTCGAGGCAGGCACACACACTTCACAATTTTGCTACAATTTTTAAAGTGCTTATCTTACAGCTAGGCAAAGGGAATAAGAAGGTCAGTGGGTTAACAACAGAATCACTCAGTCATGGAATATAAATGCATAGCTCCTGTTCTCCTAGGCTAGAGAACCACCCAACATGCTCTAGGAGCTTCAGGAGCCAGTTTCTGCCATCTGGAGGCACTTATGCTAAGGCTAATAGCAGCACAAACTTATGAATCCCACTCAAATCCTCCACCTCAGACTGGAGGAACACATAGAAGGTAAATGCTGTTCCTGAGCCCAGTTCGTGGTTCACACCTGACATTGGTTCTGTAGCCTGAGATCCCTTCAATTCACAGCTCCCAAGGTCCACTGAAGACATCCTGGGCACTTGGCTTGGAGCTCTGACCTACAGAAGGCAAAACTGTACTTCAGAGCACTTCCAGCAGCAACGCAAAGGGAGAGAAACCAGGTCTTGAAAATGGCAAAAAATGACAGTGGAGACGGATCCTCCTATCTGCCATCCCTCTCCCTCCCCCCCAAAAAACCCAGCACATTTAGAGGATTTGCACTCCAAAGGAGACTACAATTCCCACAATGTGCTGTGATGTAGGCTTGTTATAGAGGTTAAACCAATGCCATACTCTAGGTCCAGGAGTATTCAGATGCCTGGGGAATTTTCTCTCACAGTTGCGGGAGGTAAGTCGAGGTTCTTCTTTAAAAAAATCTCTGTTTGTCTCCTGAAACACTGTGAAACCAACTAGAAAATGGAAATGTTTCATGAGCATTAGATGAGTTGAGTTTTTAACTTATACTTCTAATAATGTAATTGATGTTATAAGTCTGTGTTGTTTTTATTTATTTATTTTTTGAACTTCTCCACTCTCTCACTTTAGGTATTTTAAATCCTAGCTACTCAGAAGGCTGAGATCTGAGAATCAAGGTTCAAAGCCAGCCTGGGCAAAAAAGGACCTGAAACTCTTATCTCCAATTAATCTCTAGAAAACAGAAAATGGGGCTTGACTCAAGAGTATTGCAGTAGTTTTGAGCTGAAGAACTCAGGGACTGTGACCATGCTGAGTTCAAGTCCCAGGATCCTCCCTTTGCCCCACCAAGATGCTTTGCATGCCAGGTGAGGTGGCTCACATCTATAATTCTAGCTACGAATGAGGGAAACTGAGATATGAGGATCACGATTCAATGGAAATCCATGACTCATCCCTTTTTAACCACAAAAACCCAGAAGTGGCACTGTGGCTCAAAGTGGTGTTGCACAAGCCTGAAGTTGAAAAGCTCAGGGACAGCATCCAGGTCCACAATTCAAGCCCCATGACCAAAGGGAGGAAGAAAAAAATGTATTTGCAGCAACTAAACTAAATTCCTGGTCTTTTTTCCACTGCTCTCATGTACACTTAATGTATACACTGAAATAAAATCACAGGATTGTTAAGTAGACATAAGGCACAATCCTTGTATCAATTAAGATTTCACAAAATCTACCAATGAATTTCTTAGACACTCCAAAAAATCCATATATAAAATGTTAAGGAGTTTTTGGTGACTAGTGTTTGAATTCTGCCTTTCCTCTAAGTGTTTTTGGTTGTTGTTGTTTTGTGTTGTTGTGTTTTCTTGTTGTATTATTTTGTGCTGTTGGTGCTGTGGCTTGAGTCCAGACTGAGGACTTGAGACTCTTATCTCCAATTAATCTCTAGAAAATGGCATGTGAGGCTTGGCTCAAGGGTAGGATGGTAGTCTTGATCTGAAGAGCTCAAGGACAGCATCCGGGCCAGTTCAAGCCCCATGACCCACAAAAAAAAGAAAGAATTGCCGGCCACTGTGGCTCACATCTGTAATCCTTGCTACTGAGAAAGCTGAGATCTGAGGATCAAGGTTCAAAGCCAGCCAAGGCACTAATGGCTCTTCTCTCCATTAATCATAATCTACAGATAGAGAAATTAAGGTCGAGATACAGAAATGGTTGATGATGAACACACACAGCAAATCCACAGCAGAGCTGAGGATACAGTCCTGGCATCCAGACCACTTGAGGAAAGAGATTCAAGAAAGAAACACACACACAAGATATAGAGAGGAGAAAGGTTAGGCTGGCTATCAAGATTTGAACCTTGGGTTGAGGAAAGAAGTGTTCTAATGTTCTTCAGTTTCAGAACAGTAAGGATCTACCATAAAGCTGGGTGTGTGGGCTCACGCCTGTAATCTTAGATGCTCAGGAGGTGGAGATCTGAGGATGGAGGTTTAAAGCCACCGTAGGGCACAGACTGTGAGACTTTTATCTCTAATTAAGCACTAGAAAACAGGAAGTGGGACTTTGGCTCCAGGGGTAAGGTGGTAGCCTTGAGTTGAAGAGATCAGGGACAACCACAGGCCCAGGGGTAGGGTGGTAGTCTTGAGCTGAAGAGCTCAGGGAAAATGCCCAGGCCAGAAGTCAAGCCCTATGACTCACAAACATATACATATAGATCAAGCTGACTCCTCCTGGCAGTTTGTAACAACTTGGTAGAATTTTTACTCCCCTATGGTTTAGCTCTGTGACAAAGAACCCTCTGTGCTCAAGATACCAAAACAGATAACAGCCTGATACTGAGGAGAAAAGAAAACCATCAACCTCAAAATCAGCCTCTTCCCTTGAGGACAGCCAATACTCACTCAAGTCTGACCCTGATACACAACCCCATAAACAAATCTGAAATGTCCCACTATACAAAGCAATTCAAGCATGCCATATACTTGCCAGAAGATGAGAGATTTGAAGTAATGTGATGGAGCAGGAAAATGCTAGTCCAAGCCAGGTGCCAGTGATTCACACAAGGGACTGAGATCTGAGAATACTGGTTCTAAGCCTGCCCAAGCAGTTAATGCTGTAAGTCTTTTATCTCCAATGAACCACCAAAAATCCAGAAGTTGGGTGCCAGCCATGAGTGAAAATTTCTAAAGGTCAGCGCACAGATCCTGAGCTCAAGACCCAGGATCTGAATACTCATACACACATGAAGGAAGAAAATACTAATTTAGTACAAATGCATGTACACATGTGCAGGTTTATGAGTGAGTTTCAAAGAGGCACAATTCTGACCAGGATCATATGTATGTAGTACAAGAAATACCATGTCCTGGGGCCAGGAGTTTGGGAGAGTACTTGCCTAATATGCACAAAGACCAGGATTCAAGTCCTCATTTCCACATACATAGAAAAAAGCTGGCAGTGGTGTTGAGGCTCAAGTGGTAGAGCTCTAGCCTTGAGAAAGCTCAAGGACAGTGTTCAGGCCCTCAGTTCACTGCCCAGAAGTGGCAACAAAACAAAACAAAACCAACCAAGTCCCATTAGTTCAGAGGAGGAAAGGAAGGCATGGGGTATTCTACCCTCAGGGAACTGAAACTCTGGAACGTTTTGGTGGATCCCTCCACTGGGACACCTCTACTTCTGAAGATTCAAAAGTGACAAGTTCCTCAGGAACCAGAAATTCATGTTTCACTCCATGTAAGGGATCTGAAGCTCCAATAAGTTCACTGCATTCACTCCCCAAGGAATCCACAGGACTCGACAAAGAAATAGTAAGCTGTTGAGGGTGAGGGGAGCAGGTAAATTGTAAAACAGATTGCCTGAGAAGAAATACCAGAATCAGCAGTTGGGGGTGATGGTGGGGAGCAGAGGTGAAGAGGGAACAAGTCCTACCCAAAGCATCACCCCCTGGATACAGACATGCAGACAGGGTGCTTCCCAGAATGAGAATGCTTGAGCAGGTAAGGAGACACAAGTAGGCACCAGAAAAAAAGAAGACTAAATAAAGTCTGGTAATTCGAAGCAACATTTCTGGATTGGTTATCAAGGGCCCTGGGTTCTAATTCTATCTCTGTCGAGTGGATAAGTCTCTGTCCTAGGTGCCTCAGTTTACCCCATCCGGCATTAATAATAACAGGAAGAAGAAGAAGAAGATGAAGAAGAAGAAGAAGAAGAAGAAGAAGAAGAAGAAGAAGAAGAAGAAGAAGAAGAAGAAGAAGAAGAAGAAGAAGAAGAAGAAGGAGAAGAAGAAGAAGGAGAAGAAGAAGAAGAAGAAGAAGAAGAAGAAGAAGAAGAAGAAGAAGAAGAAGAAGAAGAAGGAGAAGGAGAAGGAGAAGGAGAAGGAGAAGGAGAAGGAGAAGGAGAAGGAGAAGGAGAAGGAGAAGGAGAAGGAGAAGGAGAAGGAGAAGGAGGAGAAGGAGAAGGAGAAGAAGAAGAAGAAGAAGAAGAAGAAGAAGAAGAAGAAGAAGAAGAAGAAGAAGAAGAAGAAGCACTGACCCTTCCAAAGCCTTCTCTGAGTACACAGACATGAGGAGGTGAAGTAGTAAAACCATTGCTAGGGATGTGGATGGACTGTCCCTGGCCTCTCTGCCCCAAGTCACTCACCTGACTGGCCTCAGGAACCAGCCCAGACCCCGATCCCAGTTAGGCTGCTGCTGCAGAGCCCACAGTAGCCCTTAGGGCAGGAAAACCAGGGCCACCAGTCCCAGTGCCATCGGCTGCAGAAGCTGCTTCTCCTTCTGCTGAGTCAGGGCCCTCTGGCCTTGCTTTTTCTTGCTACAGGGTGGAGCTGGTCAACACGTGGGCTAAGGAGCAATGATGAAAGTAGCAGGAGCCAAGCCCCAAGTCCCAGACACTTCCCCTGCACTTCTGCTGCTCACTTCTGGTGAATTGGACGCTACCACAGAACTCCCTTGGGGGGGGGTGGACAAATGTGGAATTACCATGTCCAGGGCCAGTGTTGGTCACCGTGGAGTCACTGCGCTAGGGATTCTTTTTTTCTCCAGTTAGTAAGTTACACATGCTCCTTCTTGTGGAAGGTTCCAGTCTATGTGGGAGTGACTTGGGGACTCCAAACATCAGATCTCTCACCTTCTGAGTGGCGATGGTGCATCCCGCTCCTCCACAGCTGACCCCAGGTGAGAAAGTGCCCTGATAGGGTTGTTGGGAGGCAATGGGTGCTTGCTGGGCACAGGTGAGCATGGTGCTGCTTTTGATGGGACAGCTCCCAGGCCCAGAGTTCAAGCCCCATGAGCGACATACACACACACATACACAAAGTAGTCTCTACTTGGCTTTGTTAACTCTTAGCCTCTTGAATTTCTTGACTTCTTTGTACATTCCAGATACTAGATCTTTTACTTATTCATAAGTGCAAAAGCCTCCTCTCAATCTGCAGGGTGTCTTTTTTTTCATATATTAGGGTTATATTATATTGACAGACATTGATACCCTTTCTCAAGTCTTGGTCCCCCTTTCCCTCCCCTTGCCTTCCATCTTGTTTTCCCTATCCGACTTCAAATAACTTCAGATTACCAGGTGAAATACTGTCACAATATGAGATAACCAAGGGACAGCAAAAGAGGCGATTAAAGACAGTAGATTAAAGACAACCATCAGAAAGACAATTGGTGGCAGTTTGGCTGCTCAGGTCCCGCTCCACTGTGCCAGCCCTTTCCACATGGCTTCAGCTGAGGAGCTTCAGGTTTGCTTCCCTCCTCCGGCCATCTCCGTCTTCTTGGTCTTCGGATGTGTTTTCCTCCTTCGTTAGTGTGGGCTGGAGGGCTCCGAGTTGGAGTGGTGGACCCCCTGGAGGAGGTGGCTCGGCAGATAGGAGACGCATCATTTTCATTAACCAAACTTCTTGAGGCCACATCTGCAGTATCAGCTCAAGTGGAAGAGATTGCCCTTAAATGTACCAAAAATGCACACTTCCTTAAGATGTGGAGAGACCTCTTGAAAGAAGGCTATGATTCTCTGAAACCTGACAACTGACTATGACTGTATAATTCACCTTCTCATATGGATTTGCACATGTCCCACATATATAGGACAATCTCCAGCATTTCTGTATACTCAGAATGAAATTTTTCTTCTTTTTCTAGACCTTTGTGAAAGCATATTGATGTGATTTTTTTTATGTTAACACGGATGTGTTTATCCTTACTTTCTCTTCTATAAATGTTTTGAGATTCCTTTACAAAAGTGATTTCTCTCAACAGATAATTTTAACCATGCCTTAGTATGACCAGATAACTGTTTTGAAAGATGGTGCATGTCAGAATATCATGTTACAACCCAAGTGATATGACTAAATTTACATATGTAAATCAGCTCCCCATTTCTATGAAAACAGAAACAAGTTTATGACTTCCAGGCCTACAGAACCTGACACTGTCACCTGACACTCCCCAATTTTTTGTTGAGTAAAACACTTGGCAAACATGATTAAAAGCTTCCCCCCTCTTTTTTGCACATGAAGACTAAGATCATTTTCTTAAAAAAAGATGTGTGAATCTGAACTAACGGGAAAAAATTCTCCCAATGGGACTAGAGGAGTGTGTTTGCGCGCGCGCGCGCGCGCGCGAGTGAGTGTGTGTGTGTGTGTGTGTGTGTGTGTGTGTTTTGAAACAGGATCTCACTATGTAGACAAGGCTAGCCTCATACTGTAGGTTCTCCAGCCTCAGCCTTTGTGAGTGCTGGGACTGCAGGTGTATACCACCATCCCCAGCAGGGTGAATTGAATTTTTATAACTTTTTGTTGCTGCTGTTGTTCTTGGGGCTTGAACTCTGGCCTTGGGGGCTGTCGCTGAGCTCTTCAGTTCGAGGTTTTTGCCCTACCCCTGGAGCCACAGCACTACTGCTTTTCTGGTGGTTAATTGGAGATAAGTCTCTTAGACTTTCATATCCAGGCTGGCTTTAAACTCTGATCCTCAGAGCTCAGCCTCTTGAGTAGGTAGGATTACAGACATGAGTCACTGCGCCGGCTAATAACTTTTTGAAATAGATAAGTAAATTTTCCCATTCTGTGATGCTTTTTGAAAAAGCATTTACTTTAGAGAATAAAAGTATGTCTAGAGAAAATATGCCCTTTATCCCCATTTTATTTTCCTGATAGTCATGGGACTTAAACTTGCCCATACTTATAATTCCTGAGCTTTTTTGCTCAAGGCTAGAGCTCTACTATTTGAGCCATAGCTCCACCTTTTTGATAAGAGTCTCTTGGACTTTTCTGCCTGGGCTGGCCTTCAATAGAAGTCCTGAGATCTCAGCCTCTTGAATTTCTAAGATTAGAAAGATGAATAACCATTGCCCAGATCCCAACTTATTTTTAAGGCTGATTGCCTTCACACTTAATATTTCTCACATTTGATGTTTTCATGTTTGAATTACATTATCTGTGTTATTGCTTTTTAATAACTTCAGAAGAGACTTTGTTTCAATGTGTCAAATTAAGGGATGTAATGTTTTGTATGATTTGACCTCAATGACCATGTTTCATTTTAGCTATCATGTCAAGAGTGACATCATATGTTTATGACTTTTGAGCATCTTTGATGTGATATTTTAAGTCTTTGTAGATCTATTGATGTATAAAGAACTATATTCAAAATCCACACAGTGGAGATGCAATAGAAGACAAATGGATGGGCAAAGAACAGTTAAGAATGGTTTTATTTAGCAAGTTAGGCCCTCATTCTTGGTTTGTTGGTTTGTTTGTTTTGTTTATTTTTGTTTTGTTTTCAGCTAAAAGCCGTATATGATATAATTTCTATACCAAAGAAATGTTCACTTCAGTATAAGACAAATATTTTTCTTAAATTTTCTTGTATATTCTGAAAACTGTGATTTTTAAAAATGTATAAAAATAAATAATTATCAAAAGCAAAAAAAAACAACCATCACTTATTATGTGGCTCTTGTTTCTATATCCTGGAGGTCCTTTCATTCTATACGGCCTTATGTGTCTAGGTTTTGTTCTGTTGTATATCTCTTCTAGGAGAGCCCAAGATTTCTACTGATTAGGACAAATGAGTGAAACCATTGAACCTATGTTCCTTTGAGTCTAGCTTACTTCACTTAATATGATTTTTTCTAAGTCTTTCCATTTCCTTACAAATGGGGTGATGTCAGTCTTTCTGATAGCAGCATAAAATTCCATTTTTTAAAAGTACCATATCTTGTTGATCTACTCATCAATGGAGGGTCATCTGGGTTGATTCCATATCTTTGCTCTAGTAAATAGTGCTGCAACGAACATCCTTGTGCTAGTGAACTCTTGACCTGGGTGCTATCCCTGTGCTCGTCAGCTCAAGGCTAGTGCTCCACCAGTTTGAGCCATAGCACCACATCTGGTATTTTAGTTGTTCATAGGAGATAAAGAGTCTCATGGACTTTGCCCAGGCTGGCTTTGAACCATGATCCTCTGATCTCAGCCTCCTCAGTAGCTAGGATTCCAGAGATGAGCCTTTAGCACTTGGCAGAAACCATTTTTGTGATGTACAAAAACCCACAACTAATATGTTAACCTTGTTTTAAAATGATTCCATTTGGGTTTTCCAACACAATGTAACTGAAGTCTACAGAGTAAAAGGAAACAAACCTTGATATCCCTTCTTAATTTTTGTTTTTTAAATTTTACCCATCTACATTTTGGGTTGTCCTCAGTTTGGTATTTTTTGTGTTAAGATTTTTTTGCCAGTCCTGGGCTTGAACTCAGGGCCTCAGCACTGTCCTTGGACTTTCTCAAGGCTAGAGCTCTACCACTTGAGCCACAGCAGCACTTCTGTCTTACCTATGTATGTGATAGCAAGGAATCGAATGTGGGTCTTCTGCATATGGGCAAGCAATCTACTGCTAGGCCAAACTCCTGGCCAAGATTATTGAAGTCACATAAAATTTTAATCTTCTGGTGCCTTGGCTGAGGATGTTTTTTTAGGATTGTGCCACTCCTATGAGCAGTTTTTTTATGTTAGATCTTTATGTGGTTCTGTATCTCTAGCAGGATGATCAAATTCTTCACATGAATATTTAAGAATGTAAGCATTAGGGAATTCTCAAACCAGGGTTTATATCCTCTTTATTGATATCCCGTTGGCCAAAGAAGGTTAAATGACACATTGCAAGTCATTGAACAAGCGAACACTCAATATTTGAATACTGTTAAATGTTCCACTTGACAACTATTATTATTTTTTCCTGCATTAACTTTGGGTGAGAAATATTGTTATAACATGGTATTTAAATATGTAAATAAATGAAGTAGAGTACAAATGCTCAATGCAACCTTAGGATACCTTTACATTAATGGAAAAATAGTTCATACATCCTTAAGTGTATTTCAGTCATAACTACTTTTAGTGAAGATGTGGGGATTTTTTTGCTTCAATTATTTTAAAATTCTGCTTGTAAATTAACCTGGAAATGAATTGCTTTATAGTATATATCTACCAACTAATGGGCTGTGGATTCTTCTCCGGAGGAGAGTTTAATAGTCTATTTGAGACACAAAAGATTATTCTCTCATAAGAAGGTTTTATGCTTTTCCAGCCTATGTTTAATGTTTAGAGCAGGAAAATCTGGGGCAAAATCACAGATTCTGACTACCTCCTTTTCCTTCTTTTGCAGGCATACTTCCAGAACCTCCTGTTCATTGTTAACAGCAAAGAAAGAAAGAAAGAAAGAAAGAAAGAAAGAAAGAAAGAAAGAAAGAAAGAAAGAGAAAGAAAAAAGAATGGCTCTCTGATGAGTTGATTTTTATTTCTCACTTGGTTTTACATTTCCATGATTTGAAACTAAGGGTATCCAAGCCTTAAAAGAAAGACACATTGAGCTTCAAGAATATGTTCCTAAATCAGATAAAGATGACTTGAAGTTTTAGCAGATTACAAAATGTTATGATCTGTTTAAGTTGAGTGAAGTTTTGCTGCAGGTTGTTTCTAGTTTTTCTGAGGTGAGAAAAAGCTGCCAAGTGATGTCTTTCAATGACACTGAGGAGGTGACTTGTTTTTTTTTTTTTGGTTGTTTTTATTTTTGCAACTCATGGGCTTCAACTCAGGGCCTGAGCATTCTTCTTGTAACTTTCTCAAGGCTAGTGCTCTGCATGTGCCACAGCCCCACCTACTTCTGTGTATTCTATGTATGTGGAACTGAGGAATCCAACCCAGGTATTCCTGCATGCTCAGGAAAGTTGTGAGACAGCTATCTCCAATTAACCATCAGGAAATGGAAGGGAGTGTGGCTCAGTGCTACCTCACTAGGCCCGAAGTGGTGCCTAGTGGCAGAGTAGTGGGGCCAGGAGCACGCCAAGTGTAAAGTTCTTGATTAGCACACAAAAAGCTCTGAGTTCCATTCCTCAGAACCACAAACACAGAAAGAACCAGAGGTAGTGCTGTGGCTAAGAGGCAGAGCGCTAGCCTTGAGCAAAACCTGTCCAATGACAATGCCCAGCCCTGAATTCAAGTGCCAGGACTGGCCAAAAACAACAACAGGAAAAGTAGAAGTCCACAAAGAAAGGCAGAATTAAATCAGCCAAATACAGGGCACAATAAAGGAGAAACTGAAAAATAAATAAGACATAAAACATACAAGGTCAGGGTGTGGCTCACATGGCAAAGGAGAAATTGAGAAATAAATAAGACATAAAAGGTTGGGCATGGTTCAAGTGGCAAAGTATCTGCCTGGCAAGATTGGGGGCTGGGCACAGTGTCACCACCATAAAACAAAACCAAAGGACAGACATGAGTTTTTTCTTTTTTTTCTGTTCTCTTTTCCTTTATGTGGATGAAAGTTTCCAATCAAAAGGCACAATGAAAAAATAAAACCAACTAAAGAACCATCCCCCACAAAAATCACTCATGACCCAGAGAATGGGGACATAAGTTTTAGACCCAAATTCACACATGGATTGATGTAAAAAAGAACAAAAATACATTCTATGTAATTGGAACCAAAAGAATGCTGGATAACCATACCAAGATACAAGATAGAGTTAATTGAAAATTGCTACAGGGCAGAGGACATTACAGATGAGTGAGTGTTCAGCACAGCAAGGAGGGGCAGTTGTTCATCAGAGCTGCCTTAGGGCTGCACTGGTGGCTCATGCCTGTAAACTCAGATACTCAGGAGAGGCTGAAATCCTTTCTTCTTCTTTGTGGGTCTGGGGCTTGAACTTTTGGCTATCCCTAAGCTCTTTCGCTGTATCACTTTGAGCTCCACTTTGTGCTTTCTACTGGTTACTTGGAGAGACTCACAGACTTTCCTGTCCTGTCTAGCTTGAACCACAATCCTCAGATCTCAGCCTCCTGGCTTGCTAGGATTACAGGTGTGAACCACCAGCTCTACGTATAAAAATCTCATTTTTTTTTTTGGTCCTGGAACTCAAAAAATGCAAATGAAAAATCACAACAGGAACCAGAAACAGTGGCTCATGCCTGGAATTCCAGCACTTGGAAAGCAGAAGTAGTAGGATCACAGTTCAAGACCAGCCTAGGCCAAACTTTTATGAAATCTTATGTCAGAGAACAAGCAGAGTGAGGTGGCATGTGCCTGGAGTCCCAGCTGTATGGGGGACAGAGTTGGGGCTGTATGTGTAGGGGTTGTGTGGTAATCCAAAACTTTCCCTAGGCAAAATATGAGACCTTGTATCTGAAATCATGGGCAAAAGAGGATGGGCAGTGCTTGTTTAACAAGCACAAGTCCCTGAGTTCAAACCCTAGTTTCTAAACCAGAAAGAAAACAATCGCAACAGAACTTTAAAACTACTTTGAGAATGGAACATTATGCAGATATAAGGCCCCCAGATCTCCCTACTCTGGCCAAGAATATTGAGTCAAGGTCTAGCATAATACTTAAAAACATGATGCTAAGTGAAAGAATCTGCCAGGTGCGGTGGCTCATGCCTGGAATCCTACCTACTCAGGAGGCTGAGATCTGAGGATCGAAGTTCAAGGCCAGCTCAGGCATGAGAGACTGTGAGACTCATCTCCAGTGAATCATCAGAAAACCAGTAGTGGTTCTGAGGCTCAAGTGTTAGCATTGAGTGTTAGCATTGAGCTGAAGAGCTCAGGGACAACACCCAGGTCCAGGACCAGAGTTCAAGCCCCACAACAGGGGGGAAAAAGAATCCATCCATAAAATACCTCAGTTATAAAATACTTCATTCTTAAATACCTATGATAGGTGGATTCACAAAAACAGGAGATTCCGGGAGGGTAGCGGTGAGGGCTAAACATGATGCTTGTTTCTGGAGTGACAGAAGTGATTGGTATTTGTGATGATGTTTGTACACATCTACATATGCTCAAGGTCATTAGAGCATATCTTTTAAGTGGGAGATTTGATGTGCAGTGAATTATTTTTCTGTAAAGTTAATGTTAGGAAACATGAATTGAGGTTACAGGCATTCGGATAGCATTTTGTGACTCTGGGGTGCCTCCGTCCTGGGGCGCTGTGGCTTTCACAGCCTCTGGAGTCCCAAAGCCCCTGTCAGAGTCCCCAGAGCTCCCTCACTTCCGCAGGGGGGCTCTGATGTGTGGCTGAGAAGTGGGGATGCTTCTCAGGGTGGGAACTCTAGTGAAAGGCTACCCTGTCACCAGAGAGGAGGAACCTCCCAGCCTACCTTTGAGGGATTTCAGGCCTATCTTTGTGGGGTTTGGATGCAGGACATTATGTGTGTGTGTGTGAGTGTGTGTGTGTGTGTGTGTCTGTCTGTCTGTCCAGGGCTTGGACACAGGACATTGTGTGTGTCTGTCTGCCTGTGTGGGGCTTGGATACAGGACCTACACATTGTCCCTAAACATTTTCACCCAGGTTGGTGTTCTACTACTTCTTGAGCCACAGCCCTGTAGGAGGCACCAAGCTGGTGCTTTGCTAGTGGTGGAGGGAGCAGACAGGCTGATGGCAGGGCCTGGCCAAGCAGAGGGGCAGGGATCCAGGGGCGGGGTGGGGCCCTTGCTGAGACGGTGGGGCAGGGCTCCAGGGCAGAGCTGGCTCAAGGAACTCCAGGGCAAGTTCTGCAGTCTGGACAGACATTGAGGAGGACCAAAGATGAGTGGAAATCTGGTGAGTGAGGGCGGCTCTGATCTGGCAAGTGAAGATTTAGAGCTGAAATTTGAGGCGGGGGAGGAAGAGTTCCTGAGGAGGAGAAGGAGGATTTCTTGAGGAGAAGGAAGAGGTTCTGAGGAGGAGGAGGAGGAGGAGGAGAAGGAGGAGGAGGAGGAGGAAGAGGTTCTGAGGAGGAGGTCTTGAGGAGGAGGAAGAGGTTCTGAGGAGGAGCAGGTCTTGAGGAGGAGGAGGAGGAGGAAGTCTTGAGGAGGAGGAGCAGGTGTTGAGGAGAAGGAAGAGGTGCTTAGGAGGAGGAGGTGTTGATGAGGAGTAGGAGGTCATGAGGAGGAGGAGGTCTTGAGGGGGAGGAGGAGGAGGTCTTGAGGAGGAGGAGGAGGAGGAGGTCCTGAGGGAGGACGACTGGAGGAGGACTCTCCTGGCTGTGGTGAAGTGTCCTCGGTGTCTTTAATGGGACCGCTAAGCACGAGGACACTCCAGGTGTTAGTGTGTTGCCTGGAGCCACTGCTGGGGTGCTGCTCCTGCGTGGGGAGGGCTGCCATGCCTCCCAGGGCACCGGAGGTCTGGGATGAGGAATAAATTCAGGTGATGGAGTTCCTGCTGGAATCCATGTCCACCCCCCAGGCTCAAAACTGCTTTCACAGGGAGGGTAGAGGATGGAAGGAGGGGAAGGGAAAGGAGAGGAGAGTAGGGAGGAGAGCAGTAGAATAGAGCAGGAGAGGAGAGCAGGAGAGGAAAGGGGAGGAGAGTAGGAGAGGAGGGGAGGAGAGCAGGTGAGGAGAGGAGGAGAGAGAAGGAGAGTGGAGGGGAGAGGAAGATAAGAGAGCAGAGGAGGAGAGGAAAGGAGAGCAGGAGGGGAGGGGAGGGGAGGAGAAGAGGGGAGGGTTGGAGGGGAGGATGGACAGCAGGCCCACTTCCTGACAGGTGGAGACTGGTGGCACTGTCCCTGCTGCCAGCAGAGCTTGTCTCCTGGACACCTGTCCTGGTTTCCTGTGCCACACTACCTGCTGCCTGCCCCTCTGTCCCCTGCCTTGAAGGGTGTGTGGAGAAGGCAGGCCTGGCTCATCAGGGGAATGAGCCTGTGTTCTGGGAAATGGCTGTGTTGTGTCTGTGGCAGCCCAGCCCTCTCTCTGGCAGGGACAGCCTGGTTGGATTTCAGGCGGGGAAGAGCAGGGGATCCTGCACTTTGGATCCTGTCTTGGCTTAACCTCCATCTGCTCCATAAGCACCAAGGTCTGCATCCTGGCACTTATTTCTTCTGTTATGACCCACAAAAAGAAAAGAAGTGACTACAGAAATATCCTGTGAGGGACCAGGAAAATAGCCTAAACTACCATGCATGAAGGCCTGGGTTTGATTCCTCTGAATCACAAACACAGAAAAAGCCAGAAGTGGTGCTGTGGCTCAAGTGGCTGAGCACTATCCTTGAGCAAAAAGTTTCTAAGGACAGTGCCCAGGCCCTGAGTTCAAGCTCCAGTACTGACAAAAAAAATCCTGTGAGGCAACACTAAGAACCCAGCATAGCAGGGCTTGGGTGCTGAATTATGAATGCTCAGGAACGTGGCATTGGTCACCTCAGCAAGGACAGCAGACACAGACACCTTCCTTTCTTTCAGGAAGTCAGGGTTTCTGTGTTTTCACTCAATGAATGCATTTCTCTGCACCTACAGGGCATGCTGGTGTCTCCCATCCCAGTGATGAAAGCAGCCTGCTCTAACTCGGCCTGGCCCTTCATGTCAACTTTCCCTTGGCAACTGTGAAGATCCTGCTGAACATAAATTGCTTCCTGCCAGAAATCATGCATCTCTGGATGGCTGTCAGGTTAAAGTCCAGGCTTTTGGTTGTATCATCTACAGGCTTACACACACACACACACACACACACACACACACACACACACACACACACACACACACACACCACTTATCACTCATGCCAATGGCTAAATTATGCTCTATCTTCTGACTTGGTAATAACAATACACAGTCACATCACCTGCGATACACCACCAACGCCCTCACACACTGATACCTGACACATACATGCATGGGTATATCACACACCTTAGCTTGTATACACACACACACACACACACACACACACACACACACACACAATTCTCATATATTCACACATGAATTTCCCACACACAGGTGCGTACCCAGGCCACAGGCTCCACAACCACTACATGGTGAGCTGAAACCCATTCATTTAGATTCCATTCTTGCCACTCCCAATTGCATTTCTTTCTGGAATGCTCTGGGCACCCCTCCTCCAGAAAGTATGAGTTGGTGGCTCGCACCTGTAATCTCAGGAGTCTGAGATCTTAGGATCATAGTTCAAAGCCCACACAGGCAGCACAGTCTGTGAGATTATTATCTCCAGTTAACTACCAGAAAGCCAGAACTGGTGCTGTGGCTCAAGTGGTAGAGCACTTGCCTTGAAAAGAACTGATATAACAGCCAGCAAGGGCTGCATCCAGAGGCCTAGCTCTCAGTGGCTGAAGTGGGACTCCGACCTGGTGAGTCTAAGAAACAAAATGAAGCTAAAACTTCTTTGGTTATCACAAGAGTAGTAAGTCAGTCTCGCTTTTCGCCTCTCCCCCGCACCTCTCTCTGACTCTC